>NW_024881305.1:0-122976 GCF_018691265.1 Tyto alba
GTAAAAAAATACAAATCTTACCTATTGATGAATGAAAAGATGTGCAGGTGTCTAATCAGGTTAATCTGTGTAAGCTCTGTGCTCACTGACCCTGCTGAAGGTACAACACAAACCCAGCTCACCTGCAGTCATTAACTGTGCAGATTCCGGCCAAAACATGGTATTACAGTCAAATAAAAATAGACCCTGGTCCTCTTCTGCCTCTGTTTACACAAAAAGTAGTGAGCAAAAGCCAAATGGGTGTTCCTCTAGATTGCCACCCCAATTTTGAGGCTCTTGTACCGCTGCTGATGGACAGCAAAGACTGTTTGCATGCTTCAGGTTCACGTGCAGGGAAACCTGAAACATGCCTTGAAATTTGTCAAGAATTCTGAGAAATTCACCACCTGATCTTAAGCCATTTAAATTCCTGTGTTAGGAAGCTGGTTTCTGTGGGGTCTCTAGACACTGATGAATGACACGGTCTTTGAGAAGGTGACTCAGAGGAGGAACTAAAAACACCCCAAAGACTAAAAACTTACTTGTGTATTTTCCATCTCTTCCAGGGGGTGATTATCTCAGCCTGAAAACCAGAAGGGAAAAAAGCCCACAAATGAAATCATAGAATGTATCAAGTAAGGTATTTCCAAGAGGAGAGCAATAACATGGTAGAAGGCACTGGTCAGATACAGTTCATGGTTCTGCTCGCCCACATCTCAGACAGCGGAACCAGAATCACAGAATCCCAGGGTGGAAGGGACCTCGAGGATCAGCTGGTCCAACCTTCCTTGGCAAAGGCCGGCCTAGACAAGGTGGCCCAGCACCCTGTCCAGCTGAATCTTAAAAGTGTCCACTGTTGGGGGATCCACCACTGCCCTGGGGAGATTATTCCAGCGGCTGATTGTTCTCGTGGTGAAACATGTTCCTCTTGTGTCCAACTGGAATGTCCCCAGCAGTAACTCGTGCCCACTCGCCCTTGGCTTTTCCACGGGACTCCTTGTAACAAGGGAGTCTCCCTCTTCTTTGCAGCCCCCCTTGAGATGCTGGAAGCAGAAGAGCTGCCCAGGCTGGCACCAGAGGATCTGTCTCTGCTGAGCTCAGGGACTGCCGGCGGGACTGACAAGCTGAGAGCGGTGTCTGTGGGGCCAGTCACTGCCGAGAGCAGCGCCAGTCCCAGTCCCTCACCCTCACCCTGAGAATCAGCGCTGGCTAACGGGTGCGGGGTTTGGATCCCAGTCCACACTCCCGGGTTCTGTTTCTCTCGCTCAGCCAAGAGACAAGTCCCTGCACCCCTGTGATCCGGGAAATGGAGATGGGTGTGCTCTTCTTGGTACTCGGGAAGAAGTCACCCTGACTATTAACCAAGTAGCATCTGAAATCATAGCCACCTCCTCCTCTGAGAGGCAAAGGTGCCGATGGTATTTAATTGCACTGGTGCTTAATTAACATACAATAGTGCTATGACAATTGCAAAGTATCTTATTCAGCTGAAAAGGCACAAATGTTAAGCAAGCAGTACAGAATGACAACTGAAATTACAGTCTGGGGAGAAATCTCTGGTCAAATCTAGGAGAAAAATTTTTCCCTGACCAAATAAGGATGTTTGAAAACACTGAAGCCACACATATACAAAGTTAACCTACAGCTGTCAAAGAAGATCAAAAAATCCTGCTGTATTTTCCTGAAAAAAAAGAACTCTCTCATGAAAGAAAGATTACTGCACTAGAGAGTGAAAAAGAATTGGGCTGATCTCTGATTTCAGGGTTTGGACCATCAGATAAATTTCCTCTAACAGCACTCAGTTACAGTTGCTCAGCTACCATACTTTGAAAGAGCTGCACGGGTATTTAGCCACATACCTCCCATTAAAGCTAAATCATCTTAAATAAAAGAGTTGTTGTGTGTCTAACTACCCATGGAGCTCCTTGAGAAATTTTAAGAGACTACATTGACATTATGTTCTCTTCTGTTCCATGAAGCAGTGGAGGGCATAATCGCCCTTCTCAAGCAACATTGCTTGCAAACTGAGTTTTCATACATTGCATTAGTGGCATTCGGTACTGGCAGAGGCCTTACCCATTTAAAAAACAATCTTCACACTGCTACAGAGGTATCTTGTTTCTATCAGTGTCATTTTTCTGGTCTTGATTTACATCCAAACCCATCAGCTGTTATCCAATAATGCACATACTCTGTCCTGTACTTCTAAAAGGTGCTCTAGGGCTAGCTGATGCTATGTTACCATTTGTGATAATGATTTGATGTCTTCCTGTAGGGCTGTCATACTCTCTGCACTTTTGTTAATGGATTTTTCTAATTCTCTTGGCACATTTGCAATAGCCCTTTCTAGTTTTGCAACCCCCAACCATGGGATAAAAGCTGTTACACACAGGTGGAACTTAATGCCACATTCTGTCGCAAGGCTGTGACACTTTTTCCTGTAGATATCAGTAGTTAGGAGCTAAAGAGACAGAAGAGATACTGGTTCTAACCTGTGTGGATGGTATTAATGCACTTAGAATCCACTTTTTGTCTCAGGTTGAGGGTAAATCCTCAAATGCTGTTTCTCCATCTAGCCAATATTGCCCTGGTAGTTGTGTCAATGGGTAGTATAAACTTCAAAAAAATCTGAAGCGTGTAAATTATTTCCCGTAAAAGTGTTGGCATGTGCCGGATTTGGTTGTTGAGGTAAACCAGTAAGGTTCAGACCCAGGGTAGATGACTCAGAGCCATCAGGATCCTAGAGGCCTGTAGTGGCAATGAAAATTGTGTTGTTATCTTTAGCTTGACTGTGGCTTCCTGCAGAATACCAAATTAATCTCTCTGGAATATCCACATAATCTCGGGAGTCTGCAGGGCCTGATAAACTCCATTCAGGAACAAATCTACAGCTTTAGAAGAGGTTTTATGTAAAGGCTTCTGGAGACTCTCCCTTTCATGCTCAGAGGATGCGGTATATAGTAAGGTTTTGGAAGAATCTGTGGAGTAGTGCCAATTGCCTTTAGGCATAGGAACATTCCAGGCATAAGACTCTCCTTTTCACCCATATGATCCTAAGATGTGAATTGTCCATTTCCATTCATTCTATTGCTCCTAATATTATTATTTTTTATTCATTTGCATTCTATTAATTTTAATATATGCTCATTTCCAGTTCCCAGCCCCCATAGAGTGAGTAAGCTTGTCAGTAGGTTTGCTCTCCAAGCATACCCGACGTCTCCTTTCAGACTAGTGACAAAGCCTTCTTGGCGGAAAGGCGGGATCCTTCCTTTCTTCAGTGAAAATTCATAATGTAGATGCCCATCCTTGTGCCACTGAGAGTTTGATGGGACAGATACCCAGGAGACTTGATTTCTGGGAGAGGATGGGCTTTTAGCGCGTATCCAACAGTTGGGCTTGTTTGCCTCTGCTGCTGTGGTTTGGAATGTGGCTATGGCCGAATTAAGGCATCAGTATGTATAACCCATATTCTACCACAGGTTTATAAGCAAAGCTACCAAATTAAAACCTAGGCTTCCAAATCACTATTAACAGGGAAAAGAGACAGACACAAATAGCAAAAATAACTATCCCTTGGATACAGAGGACAGCACTGAAATCAAAAGGTTTTCCTGACTCCAGAAACCCAAAAGGCGTTTAAAGATCTTAACCAAGCAGTCGTGGATGCTTCCTCGTTATCCTTGCCAGATGACAAGCCTTTTACATTATATTTACATGAGGAGAAAGGAATAGCCAGTTGGTGCAGAAACGTCTGCAAGCTGTACCGTATACTCAGCAGAACCAGAGTTGGTAATTCAAGACATGATTTCATGTGCAAGGGCTGTTGCAGCAG
The DNA here is from genome assembly GCF_018691265.1 of Tyto alba. Lineage (NCBI taxonomy): Eukaryota > Metazoa > Chordata > Aves > Strigiformes > Tytonidae > Tyto > Tyto alba. The sequence continues at coordinate 3,812 of NW_024881305.1, forward strand.
CAGCTGTGATGATTGAGGAAGGAAGAAGTACTGTCCTGGGGCACTTGCTAACGTTGCTGGTTCATTTCTTCCTTCTTAGTCCTCCTCTCCAGTGCTCAAGCAGCTGTAGACATGCCAGAGTTGGGAAGTACATGGGTTTCTGGCAATAAATGCTCATTGGCTTCCTTGACTGAACTTTCCAGAAATGCAGCAAGATACCCTCAGACACCCCGAGATGTCCCCTCCCTTCGCTGGCCCCGCGCTGTGGGCAGCCGAGCGCCACACAGCACAGCCCGCTGCCTCTGCCCCGGGCTGCCTTGCCCTGGGTGCTGCTGGCAGGGGGCACAGCGGCTGGTGACAGCCTGGGGGGGACAGGAGGGACAGCACAGCCCCAGGGGGTGGCAGGGGGGACACCGGGCGGTGACAGGAGGGACACCGGGCAGGGACAGGAGGGACACCGGGCACGGACAGGAGGGACACCGGGGGGACAGGAGGGACACCGGGCACGGACAGGAGGGACACCGGGCAGGGACAGGAGGGACACCGGGCGGTGACAGGAGGGACACCGGGCACGGACAGGAGGGACACCGGGCGGGACAGGAGGGACACCGGGCGGTGACAGGAGGGACACCGGGCACGGACAGGAGGGACACCGGGCAGGGACAGGCCGGGCGGTGACAGGACACAGGCCGTTTGTCATCACGCATGGGGTCACAATGCGCGGGGGTGTGCGGTGTGCCGCGGCACCGCGCAGGGACGCACTCGTGGCCGTCCGTGCCGGTGGCGTCTGGGCAGCCCCTCACAGAACGCTGAGGCAGGGGCGCCCGAGTCGCCACAGCGAGCGGTGGGGCCTGGGAGCGCTGCGTGTCAGCCCGGGAGCGGCGGCCGAGCCGGGGCCGTGGGGGCCTCTCCCCACCGTCCGCCCGCTTGCCTGGGCTGCGAGGAGGAGCCCGGCGGGCGCTGCCGCTGCAGCCCAGCTCGGTCGCTGGGGGCCGCAGGCTGGAGTCGGTGCAGAGGTGGGGGCCAGGGAATTGCCGTCTGCCTGAGGCCCCGGGGCAGGAGTGCCGCGGGCTCTGAGCGCTGTCAGCCCACTCGAGCTCGGCCCGCGCTGCTGGCCCCGGCCCCCTCGGTGCGCCCGTCCCTGTGCCGCCGCGGGCCCTGACCCGCAGGCCACAGCACTGTCACCGAGCGGGCATCGCCTGGCCCCAGCCATGGCGTGCATCCATTACAAGTTCGCCAGCAAGCTGCACTACGATGCGCTCACCTTCAGCGGCCCCCACATCTCCCTGCGCGACCTCAGGCGCCAGATCATGGCCCGCGAGAAGCTGAAGGCGGCCAACTGCCACCTGCAGATCAGCAACGCCCAGAGCAAAGAAGGTGCGTGGGGGTGGCGGGCGCGGGGCCTTGGGGACAGCCCGGCTGGCGGCCTGGCAGAAATCCGTGTTTCACAAGCCTTGAGTTTTTCTAGTAGAAGTGAATGGAATTGTCGGGAGTTTTGGGAAACTGTTTAATGTGCTGGGAGGGCTTTGCTGCAGAAGGGTCTCTGAGTGTTGTCTTCAGCTGCTCATGTACTTTCAGCTTCACAAGTGCTAGCAGGTCGAATGGCCAGCTGGCTGCCGTCACTCCTGTAACGGTCGGGTCTGTGTAAGACAGAGAGTTAGAACCAGAATGTTGGATGGTAATAAACTGTGATGGAGCCTGATTATAATCACCAGAAGAAAAAGTATTTTGAAATAGGCAGCGTGCAGACTCTGTTATAGCAGGTGAAGAACAGAAAGCAAAGTTTTTGAAGAAAAATTTATGCTTATAAATCTGTTACCCCCTAAAGTGTTGCTCGGATAGCCATAATACCAGTTTTACGAAGCCTGTTGCTTTGGTTTCATACATTATGAGAATCCAGTGAAGAAAAAGTATCAGCTTCACTAGGTTCTGTTAGATGTGGTGTTGCCCCAAGGTGAAATTAAAGAAGGAATATCTTTCATACTTCAAAGACCATCACTCTTATTTAACAGTGACAAGATCTGCCTCTGGGTAGGTCGTGTTGCACTTTGACCTTTGTAAAATGAGTACAGTACAAAATTCTAAACTTGGTATATCAGTGCCACAGGTGTTTATTGAAGCTTTTGTAAGGGTGCTTTCCAGGTGAAGATGCAAAAATCCCCCAGTGTTTTTCAGAGCAAAGCTAGAGAATACATTTCAGTGTAATATATATGTATGCCAAATATCTGTTTTATATGCATAACTGTGAATTTCAGTTTTTATGAATCAGATGTAGATGCTTAAGCTCACCTTCAGAGGGTAAAGGAAAAAGCGAGACCAGAATATTCTGCCTAAATGGGGTGTTTGGAATTCTTGCAATGTGGGCACAAATTATTAGGGTTTTACCACTTTGTCCGCACAGGAGTCCTGAGTAAATGTTGAAACGATGCTGGAAAGAGCAAAGTGAACGTTGAGTGAAGATGGCCTACTTGTTCAGATTTTTCTGAGTACTCTAACCTTTACAGTTCGGTAGCTGTTACTTTTCATAATGGAAATCTAGTAATAGAAGAAATGCTAATATAAGCTAAAAGTAAACAGGATTTTAAGTATCAGTGGAAAAAAAATGAAAGGATGGACTCTTTTTAAGATGCTGGAAATGCAAAATGGATGGTTAGGGCCCATTTTAAAAAGGGGAAGGGGATGGGGGTGTGTCCTCTTCCATGCTCACTATAGAGACATATTCTAAACAGGTAGAATTCCCTTCGAAAAGCCTATACTCGAGCATGATGCATTTAAACTTGCCTCCTTTTCAATGGATGAGAATTTCATGGCCTGTCTTTTATAATAGATGTTCTCGCGATATTGTGGAAGAACTGCAGACTCCAGAACTCAGGTTTCTTGAGTACTCTTTCCTGCCCTGTAACATTCTGACTCAAAACACTTGCTTATCAGGCAAAATACAAAAAAAACAAAACAAAAAAACAAACAAAAAAACAAACAAAAAAAAAAAAAAAAAACAAAAAAAAAAAAAAAAAAAAACAAAACCAACAACAACAACAAAAAAAAAAAAGCAAAAATCCAAAAATGGACTCTGAGCTGGTCTTAGATTAATAGTTTTAAGGAAGAATACTGCTCTTATAAGACTGTGTCTTGGGCTCAGAACTTGCTTGCGTCCAGTGCTGCAGCATGCACTTGACTGTTTTAGTAATGTCACAATGTGATGTCTTCAGAGCAGACTCATGCTAACTTTGAATGACATCATTTGGCCTCACAGCTGATGTCTGTCGGTCTGTCTGTCTGCTGGAATGCCTTCAACACTGCAAACAACTTAGCATTCTAGAGAAGACATTTAAGCAACTTTTAAACCTTGCCCTTCACTGTGCCATTTTGCATGGCAGTGCTAGTAGGGGGGGATTACTTTGGTCCCACCTCAGAGTGCAGTGAGTTCTTGGGCTGCCATGCAGCATCATTGGGTAGAGCTTTCAGAAAGGGTATGGAGTTCCCCGTTTCCCTGGTTGAATGGAGGGTAAGTCATATAGCCATTCACAAAATATGGTGTTAGGGTGGAGCTCAGGCACTGCCTGTCTGGGAGTTGGCTGCTCTGACTCTGTCACCAGCAGGTCTGGGACCTCTCCGGGGTGTGCTGTCGGCTGGGGTAATGTCCCTTAAAGGCTCTTAGGGCAGGCTCAGGTTGGCTCATTACCGCGTTGTCTCCAGCACTGCTTTTGCTTTCCCAGTGACACACTTGGCAGCAAGCGCTGCGAAGAAGACATTAAGGCTTCGAGCGGTCTGTATAATCAGATTAAGGATTGAAAGTTTTTTAAATTATTAAATATTAAAATAGTAAAGATTTCATTGACTCCTCCTTTCAAAGCAATATAGGGGCTCTTTTGGAGCACACTACTGTATAATAATAATGCAAATGAAAGTTCCATGAATTGTTTGGCCCACAGAACTAGCTGATTCAAGAAATGATGATATACCAGGTGGAGGTGAGATCATTGATAGCTATTCTGGTGGAAGCTGAAAACCCGGAAAGAGTAGTCCAATCTATTACTCAGGGTGTTTCGAGGCAGTGCTTTCAGTGCCTGCTACATAGACGATTTGTTTGTCTCAATGTGTGCAAGTGGGGTTGATTAGAAGAGAATTAAAAAATCACATGATGACAAAGCACATTTTTAAGTGCCAGGAGAAATGTGTTCTTGAGAGTTACCCCATTTTCTGGTAGAGACAGTCTGGCACGTTAGTAGTCATTTTCACCTCTTCCTCTGTACGTCCTTCCCCCAGCAGCATAATAGCTGGTTAGCAAGGCATCTAAGCCTAACACAGGCTTTTCTTTGTCGTTTCACATACAAGCTTGCCTTCTGATGACTTCTGTTCTGATGAGCTTCCGTACTTTATCTGGGTGAAAATACTTCTCTAGATGGGGCTCAGAGAGATGCTTTGGCAGTGCTGTCAGCCTCAGAATGGTGGATTTTGAGTCAGACCACCACAGCAGTGGCTCAGAGCATCCATGCTTTAGCTAAGTGTCTGTTCTTTTGCGGAGCGAGCTAGTCAGGCCTTAGAATCCAGTTTATGGAGGTGAGACTTTGCTGTGGTTTGTTTTTCTCCAAAGATCGACTGGTTTTGTCTAAGGGAGGCAAAAGTAATTTAAGCTAGAGCAGGAAAGAACCTCATGCATTCGCAGAGTCTCCTTTAGTGGCCTTTGAGACCATTTTGCTGTTGGCTTTCAAACTTTTTTAAAATGAAAAAGATTTTGCTGCTTGTGTTTGATTATCAAGCCTGAAGATTTCTTGAAAGCCACTGTTAGTGCATTGAGATGATAAATGTGCGATGTTACATATAAAATTTTGCTTTTCTATCTGTAAAGGGATTCTCTGAAGTGCTATGAAATTACATATTCATATACATTCTTACAAATTGACTAATGTTTTTTTTTCTGTATTGATGTTGTTTTCAGAATACACGGACGATAATGCCCTGATTCCTAAGAACTCATCGGTAATTGTTAGAAGAATCCCTGCTGGAGGAGTTAAAGCTACCAGCAAAACATGTGTTAGGTAAGTCCCCATAAAGCACTGTATTCGTTGTGAGGGGTTTCAGTATGTCAACTTCGTCTATGGATATTAGTTTACAGAGGCATTCAGATTGTATCCTTCTTGTGAAAGCTGCTGTTAATCTTTGTTGTCATGGGGTAGATTTTAATGTATCAGTCCCAAAGTATAATTAAGTTTTTAGTCCTGCCGGGACGTGGAGCTCAAAATCCAACAACAGTGACTTTCAAGATGATTCTGTTGGGCTTGTTCTTGGGGTTGAATTTTCTGAGAGCCGAGTTGTAGATCCCGTTTCCTCTATGTGTGGAGATTCCTTATTATGTGTGCGCTTTTATTGCTTTTATAGTAAAGGCAGATATGCACTGTAGTGTAAACCCGTAATCAGAAGATTCTCAGTGTTTGTCTATTTCTTGCACTTGGGGGAAGGGGGGTGCGGAGGGGAGGCGGATAAGGCAGGTATTCTTACACCTGAATTCCAGGGGTTTTGCATACTAGCTATAGAGGAGGGACCGAGGGTCACCATCTGGTGAACCATGCAAACAAGAAGTTTCATTCATAAGTGAGTCCTGTTAGTTTTCTAAAGACAATGTCCATTTTGGGCAAGAGAAAAAGAACAATATCCTGAAGTGTATTGCCTTTTGTGTGAGTACGATAAAGAAATGGTTAATCCTTTCCAAACTTGAAACTCAGCAGTTTAGCACATTACCAAATACTACTAGTTATCTTTCTAAGTCTGTTTTTACCCCAAGCTGATATCTCTGCTTCAGGCTTTAATCCCTTATTCCTAAAATGTACAGACTTTTAATAAATACCGGGTGTATTGGTTAAAATTACAGCTAATCAAATGCAGTCCCAACCACAGGATGATTGCTGTCATTTAGGCATTCATACAGGCCAGTTCTGTACCAGCTGCATTAGCACTCTTTGAATGCTCATGTTTACCAGCCTTCTCAAAGAGATGCCAATCCACCCCAGTTGGTAGATATTACTCGCTTGTGGGTTTGCCATGCCTTTCTCATGTTGGTTCTCAAGAAATAAAGTATACTGATGAGCTACAGTGTGTCTCCAACAAGCAGCACAACGGCATCCTGGTACCCGTGAAGCATTTGCCAGCATAACCCCCTGAATTTACGAGGCTCTGCATGTAACTTTGGGCATATTACCGCAGTAGTTGTTGCGGTGCTTTCAGGTACTACCCAGTAATTCTGGACGCCACAGCACTGTGCTTATAAACATGACCTTGTTTTGGGGGTTAGTTTAAATACGCTTGCTTAGTGCTGTCTGGTCAATGCATCCTCCGTTTCTGGTTGGATGGCACCTTCTCCTGGTGGTGTAATGCTGCCCTAAAATGAGGGGATAGATGCTGTTAGCATCAAAGATCAAATCGCTACCGGTATGTGGGGATAAAGAAAGAACGGGCCTGCTGTTCTTCCACTGAAAATTAACCAGGCCAATTAGCTTTCTGTTCCTTCAGCTGGAAACATTGCAGAAACAACTGGTAGAGTGGTGAATGTTTGGGAATGATGAATGTGTGCTGGGATGGTGGAGGGGATGGTGGATTCAAAAATGCATTACTCACCTTGTAGTGTGTTCTTCAAGGTAAACGGCTGAAGAAACCCTTGTGTGGTAATTTGAAGTATTTCCTTGTCCTTCCTCATCTTCAGGAGGTACCTGGCTGTGCTTGCAAGGCTGGTGGTGCTCCAGCAGTGCCAGGAAGCATGAGCCTTTCTATTTGTACCTAAATTCCAAAGCAGCCTTTGAATTGCCTCTGCTCATGGGACACTTTGGAGGATGAGTGGATTGTTTGCTAACTCTCTCAGTGGTTACGTGTCTGATTAATGATGAGTAGCGTGCAGATACAGATCGATGAGCATGTGGAATCTTGTCAAGTTTTCAAATGTTATGAAGATTAGCTAAAGTTCTGTAGCATTTAGTCAATATAGCATATGTAGCCCATTTAGTATTTTGGCCCTTTTATGGCTATGTGTGGTAGATAACTGCACACAGTGCTTGGGCTTCCACAAAGAAACAGTGTTCTAAAGACCGTGCTGCTGACATTTTTGTTATTTCATTGTCAGATGACTGATTTTTTTCACTTAAGTGACCTTGCACTTTGAAGTGTCTGGACTATCAATCGCTGTTCTTTCTTAGAAACTAAAGTACTGTATCTGGTACCTATTTATAAGAGTAGGGATACACAGATTGGCTAGAGTTACCTTCCTATTTTGATGGTTGATTATCGAATAACACAAAACTGTGATACAGACTTCATCTTTTTGATACTTATGTAGCAGAGACAAAATAGCTGAGGACTTGCTCTTGCACCGTTGTGTCCTGTCTCTGTAAGTCTGAGGGTAATTGGTGACAAAGTAAAAGTGGGATACTGAGGATTTCTTTTTCATTGCACTGAATGTACCAAGAGAGAACAGTTTACATATACGAATAAATTTCCACATTCACCAGACTATCAGAACAGAGTGTTTTGATGTTCAGGTTTTTAAATGTGTTTCCACTGATTTATGCTGGGTACAAGTGCCTTATTTGAAGTTCTGATCACCTTTATTTCTTCTTCTAGGAGTCGAACTGAGCCAGTGAGTGGAACATCAAGAGCAGTATGTAAAAACACAATCTCTGACTTTTTTCTACACGCTGCACTTAATTCTAAACAATGTAGCTTTGTATTAATTTTCCAAACATAAACTTAACATATTTTCCAGTAAAACTTAGTAGATGTTGTAAAGACAATGTATTTGATTCAGCACAGTAAAAACCGAGTAATGCCACCATTGGCACAGTTCTAATGTGAATATTGGTATTTGCGGCTAGTTACACAATGCATTTCATAAGGAATGCACTAGAATATTTCCTTTATGACAATGTGTTGTACAGATAATGGATGATTGGTTTTAGGTCACGTAGGTTCAAGGTTTGCACAATTGAACATGGCGTCATGTTCTACATCTGTCTTCCGTGTTGCCGTGTGCATTTTGTTTCTTGCAATTAAAATTGTTTGGAGTGGGTTTTTTCGCCATTTTCACATTGCATCACTTAGATTTTGTTTTTAAATACTTTCTTTGCCTAATGATTTTGGAAAATGTTATCAAAACCCACTGAGAAACCATTGTTGTTAAACTCGGTACTGTTTCTTTGTTTTGACTCGGGGGTGCAAGCATATACTAAAACCAACATATCCCATACGTTTTGAGGACAGTTCTGTGCAGCTAAATGATTCCCTTTTGTGTCCTGAAATACTTGGGTATTTGTTCCCAGAACTGTATAGCTGAAGCAGTACTGTTTGGGCCCCTCGGAGTGCATAAATGGCTCTCATAGACTGCCGCGAATGTAAATATCCTTGCTACCCAAAGTGGTATTCTAAAGTTCTGCACTTGGCCTTTCCGCTTGATCAGATGAAGCAGTTTAGTTTAATAGTTTGTCTGCAAATGAAAATATCTAAACCCCAGTGTACAAATTTTTGCACAGGGTTAGAGCCTGGCACTTTTGCGGGTAGAATCCCTGTCCTTTTTCTTAACTTCTGCCTGCAGTACATTCTTGGATCTGGGTGACTTCAGGGTTGGACGCTGCTTTAATTTCCTGAAGGTTAAACTTTTCTTTAGTATATCACCACTTTGCATTTACATTTGGAAAAGGGGCAGCATTTTTGTTCAGGTTTGAAAATACTGTCACTGTGTTACTAAACCAGAAGTAAGTAACACAAGGAAATACTTGACTGGTAATGGTCTAGATCTTGATTGGCCCCTTGGGTTAAATCCTGTGTGTAACAACGCATTTCAAAATAGTCTTTGCAGTATAAAAACTACTGCGGGATGTTTTTTATTTTTCATCTTTAAGTATAACTGCTTTTTCATCACTAGAATGGCGGGAGGCATTACATTAACCCTGGAACACTGGATCTGATCACTTGAAAAGCTATTAGGATAACTTCATGTAGAAATTCATGAACTCTGGGTCTGTGTTCTGTGAAGAATACAGCCTTTGATTCTTGTGGAATGGCATACAATCAAAATTGAAAACTTTTTGTACGTAGGCCTAGAACACTACTTCGAAATCTGACATCTGTAATTCTCTCAACGACTGGTTCAGATTCCTTTTAGGACATGAATGCCTCCCATTCTGAATTTGAGTCACTTTAACTGGCCTAGTGACCCTTGTAGTCATGTAATGCATTTACGTGAACCATGTTTATAGTATCTGATCTACTTTAGATGGGTTTTTATTTCTTGAAAACAGTTTTTTCTCTTTGTTTACCTAGTATGTGGATAAACACAAATCAGGTGTTCCTAGGTAAAGTTAACCTTCTTTTAGCCTCCTGTGTTCCCTGGCATGCCTTTATTACATTGCTGCATAACACCTTACCGAAACCAACACAGATGTCTCCAAAAAAAATTTCAGAAAGAGGAAAAATCCTGGAGTGGGAGGGAAGACTTAGTGTTAGTTAGAGCCCATTAAAGTAAAGGAAAGACAAAACCAAAACATGCCCTTCTTGTTTGCTCTGACTGCACCTGATTCGGGCTGTGGGGAGCCGTAGGGAGGGTGGAAGCCTTGCATCTCTCTGTACAAGCCCTCTCTCTCTCTCACCGGGAAAGCACCCAGCCTCAGGTGTTCTAGTGCTAGAGACACTATTAGCTCTGTTCTTACAGCGAACTCAGGTCTTGGTCTGAAGTGTGGGGGGTTTGTCTTTGTTTTTGTTTAAATACGCATCTGTCTGTATGTATTTCAAAGCAGAACCGGGATCTTAGTGTGGCAGGAATAAATCACTGGGAAGTTTGCCATTACTGATGAATGGTAAAGCAGCAAAGGTAAAATGAGTTAAGATTTTTTAAAAAGGATGCACAAAAGCTTACACTTTGAATATTTCTTCATTGTCTTGCTCTTATGTTTGCTGTCGTTCTACACTTCCAAGTCTGTGCTGCTGTCCTCCTGTTGCCACAGTCAAAGCAAGAAAGTGGATCCTTTTTGGTTTAGCATTCCTATTGCAGTAACTGCGAGGATCTCTAGTTGGTATTTGTCCTTAGAGGCTGCAGAAATGCAGAGAGTTGTGCCCATTGTTTTATCGCTGTCGATCACAGCCTGCAGTCTAAGATAATACAAGTAACCAGTTTTCTCAGTTTTTATAGGCTACTCTGTCATGGTAAACACCTTTGTTTCACTAATTTGAGCAGATTGGTTTTTTTCTAGATTAAGTAGTGGGTTACATTTATGGCTGATGGTTCCGATTGGTGTTTTTCTCTGGCTTTGGTGGGGTATGGTGAGTTTGGCATTTTTAAGCTTGTTGACAGGAGGGGCAGAGTTCATGTTTCAGGGCTCATATGCCCGTGCTTTATTTTGACACACAACTATACTTTGTTCGTGAAAGCATAACCATGTACATTTATAAATTATGAGACATTAACTCATTAACTTACAAACTACACTGAAAAGAAGTCTCCTGCTTCCCTCTCAAATAAAGATAACTTTTTTAAAAATTCCCTGTTAGCTGAAAACTGACAGCTTCCCCCTTCAACTTTTAAGCACTTGTGAGCATCTGACAAGGGTCCCTCTCTGAGATATTCTGGAGCAATAAGTGGATCTCAAGGACGTTCGGTTGTTTTAGTTCCTTCTCATTAGCCACACGGGCACTCTTAAGCTGTCATAGGTTTGGACTCTGTTTTGAACAGATACAATTACTCTAGGTTGGAAATGGCTTTTTCAGTGACACTCGGAGGATATAGTGCAGACTTTCAGGATACAGTAGAGGTTAACTATTGCTATATTTTGATTGTAGAACCTGAATATGTGTTTATTTTTTTTTTAACAGATTGATGACTCTTCTGCATCAATTTCTCTGGCCCAGCTTATTAAGGTATATATTCTTATCAAGTACTCAATAAAAAAAAAAAAAAAAGGTTTTTCATCATATTTTTAAATCTTATACTGTGATCTATAGCTGGATAACTGTTGTAATGTGAACAAAACTTATTTTTTAATAATGTACGGTATTTATTTTAACTTTAAATGTGTGTATATTTTGTTACTATCTTGTAAGGATTAGTGCCCAATTTGGGAAGATAGAAGGGGAGTAACTTCACAGACTCAACGTAATGTTGCAGTATAACCTTCAGAACAAAAAGAAGAAGTACTTCAGAAGCTGTTTTGCTGTTTCTCAGATTTTTCATAATTTTGTATTGGAAACTTACACAGTTTTCATAGAAGATTTTAATTTGCTGTAAGTTGTGAACAGCCGAAAGAGAAGCGTTCCTGTACCATGCACAACTGCATGGCTATTTTCTAATTTCTAGCCACTGCATAGATACATTTGTGGAACGCTGCACAGTTTCATGTAGACAGTGGACAACACAATCTGATTTGTTTGAATGCAGGCTGTGGAAATTGTGTAAATGCACCTAATTGTTTGTAGGAACATACCACATGTACGTGTGGCATATTAGCAGATGTGACTTTCCGAAGCTGTTGTAACGCCATGTTTTGCTATGGAACTGCTTGCATTATTTGCTCAGTGCTGTGTAACTTTGTCTGGGAAAGCACTAGTGATTGCACTGTGTGAAAAGGAGGAGTGCTAGCCAGGGAAATTACTAGTTTTTAAAGCGATAAGGATTAGAGAAGGTAAGGCCTGATCCAGAGGAGCTAGTTCTTTCTTCTGCAAATAAAGTCCGGAGTTCATTTCCAAGAAAGAGAAACCTCCTCACCCTCCCAGTGCAGAATTAAATTGTGTATATTTGGGATAAAAACAAAACAAAACAAAACCAAACCAAACAAACAAAAAACCCCACTAAACCTAATTACTTTGGAAGGTAGCCACCAAAGGAAATTAGTCTCCATTAGTGCTGTCCCTAAACATGCCCTTGGTTCTGTAAACTCATGTGAAGTTTTACTCTAAAATGTGAAACGCTGTCAAAGTGGTGTATGCATTGAATCTTTCGAGAAAATGTGTATCAGAAAAATGCAGGAACGTGGCATAAAGCAGCTCAAAACTGTTACTTATTCTAACCTCTTCAGTGCAGACTGGTTTAGCATGGAGGCAACGTGTTGCGAAAAGTTTTCTGCATTATTATTACTATGTATGAAATGCTTTATTTGAATTTTGGTCTATTCCTAGTAATGCTTAGTCATTTTGGGACGTGTTTTGCAAACAAACTAGTAGAGTATCTGTAAAGTTTTCTGTAAATGTTAATGAAATTCATTTCATGGATGTCAACCTGGATTATGTTACGGTTGAGAAAAAACTGTGTCTATGAAACGGCCATTTAATAAACTGTTGAAACTAGTTGGTTACTTTTGCGAATGAATGCATGTAAAAACAAAACCACAAGTGGTTGATCTGAGTGCTAGGTGCTTGAAGGTCTAAATCATTTACAGTCACTCCCTTAGGCCCTGCTTGTGTCTGCACTAGTGTGTAATAAAAACATTTGGACAAATACTACTGAAAAATCTCATCTGTCTTCAATAACGTGAAGATCTCATTCTGTGTAAAGTTTCTGTGACAATTTGCATGTTAAAAAGACACAGTCAACTGGAGAAAAACTGCAGGTTGTGCTGACTGTAGTTAAATCCCTTCATATGAAGAAGTTAGTAGGCAGGGGACGTGCCGTTTGGGCTGCCTGCAGCACATGACGGTCAAATTTCTACCAAAAAGAACCTTTTCTATTGCTGAGGCATTATAAAAGGCTTGATTCCTTTTAAGGCTTCTGTGTCTGAAGCCAAATTTCAGCGAGCAACATCTTCCCCAACTCTTAAGTTGTGTGTCCTTTTAATGCTGGAAAATGTAAATAATGATACTTGCATAGAACTCTCTCAATTAAATGTACAGTGAAGACCTTCCCCTTCAAATAGTCTGGAGCATAAAAATAAGTTTTAAAATATTGGATAATAATTTTTTTTCTACACATAAGTTCAGTCCACTTGGAAGAAAATTGGACTGGTTACGCAAGTCTTTATGTAAGGCACAAACAGAGCCTAAGGTTTTGAGTGCCCAAGAATGCTCTTTTCAAGTAGGTTAAGAGGCACATAAACACCCCGTCATGGCGTAAGGACTCCCCAGAACACCTTCAGGAGAACTATATTTTATATAAGCAGCTGTTTTCATGCAACCTCAGCTAGGGTGGTGCTGCTCTTACAGGATTAGCTGAGTGGTGTTGTCTTCAGGTGTGCGGGCTTAGATGTGTTTCTGATGTGTGTGTCAAATAACTGCCTGTTAAACAGACAGCCAATCTGGCTGAAGCCAACGCTTCCGAAGAAGACAAGATAAAAGCTATGATGATACAGTCTTGCCGACAGTATGACCCAATCAAGTAAGTGTTGACAATGTCAAATCTGTTCTCTAAAGGCTATGGAAAAATTGTAGAGATGTTTGCTTGAACAAGAGTGACACATGCATGTCTTTTTCTTTTTTCCCCTCAAAATCATAGCTACATGAAGAAATCCTTGGGTCTACCTCCACCATCATATACTTGTTTTCGTTGCGGAAATCCTGGCCACTATATAAAGAACTGCCCAACAAATGGGGTAAGATTGTGGGGGACTTCTGGTGTTACTTTGTTTTTAATTGTTGTGCCTCGGCAGTTATGTGACAAATACATGAATATTCATCTTGAGAATTGTTCCTCTTGGGGTGAAATACAGAGGTTATATGGCAATGGTGCAAAGCCCTTCAAAATCCAAGGGAAAGATGGAATTTTCAACATAAACTTTTCTTTTTTTCTAGGTCATAGACATTACATATGCCCAGAGATCTTTCTCTGTGAATTTGAATGCATATTTATATATTTCAATCTTGCTGGAATTTTTTTTGTTAAAAAGTTCAAAACACTGCTCAAGCCTGTGGAGCATCCTGGCTATATTCATCAAGCAACCCTTAGGCTGAGTTAAAGGGGAGGATTAGAGGCTTTTGCTGCTCAAAATAAGCAATGAAATGTCATTGTAAGTGTGGGTCTTAAGATGAGATATGTCCATATTTCTTTTCTTATCAGGACAAAAAATTTGAGTCTGTTCCCAGAATTAAAAAGAGCACAGGAATTCCGAGGAGTTTCATGGTGGAGGTGAAAGATCCCAATACTAAGGGTGCTATGCTGACCAAGACAGGAAAATATGCAATACCAGCTATTAATGCGTAAGTATGGAATTAATGGGACTGACCAAAAAGTGAACGAGAGAAGCCGTGCGTAAATGCCTGAGTGACAGTGCAACCAAGTTGGCCAGCATCTGTAAGTACGAGGAAGGAAGCACTGTCATTGTATCTTAACCTTCAAATCTGTGATACTTTCTAATATTAAAACAGGGCGCTCCTGCTGGTCACGACCCTGGAAGTTGGCTAAGCCGATATTTCTACAAAACATTTCAGTACTGTTTACAGTGGAGCCCTTCCCTTTGAAAGCTGCTTTTGCTTCTGGTTTATGTTTTGAAAGCTTTTGGCAAAATTTAACAAATAGCTGTTGGACTGAAATGTCCTTCCCCTCTGGCTTTTACCAAAGCCCACGTGTGAAACAGACTGACAATTTCCTGTTGCTATAAATGAAGAAAATACTACTGTGTGCTGACAAGAGTGGCTGTTTTAAAATGCACTTGGCAGCACTTCTGATTTTCTGTCATGGATCTCCTTTCATAGAAGCTGTGACATGGACTTCCATTTATAAAACATAATTACACAGTGACTAACTTTACCCCGAGCTTGCAATTTACATTCACCCTCTGGCAAAGGAGAGGTGGGATTCATGTCACCTGATTTCTAGCTGTCAAAAATGATTTTTCCAGTCTGAGCTAATTTCTTAGATGATCCAACAAATGGGAAAGTTCTGCAGAAGGAAGGTTGTTCCCCCCCTCCCTCTTCCAGTGTTGTGACTCTAGAAAAGTAGGTTAAACTAAACGCCTGTGGTTGTGAAGGCTAATGTGGAGTGAGAATTCCATCGATCATCCTCCTTTCATAAAAACCAAAGCTTGGAAAAGTTTTCCTTTATCCATCTTTAACTTTTTTCTTTTTCCTTCCCCACTCACCCTCCAGGGAAGCTTATGCTAGAGGAAAGAAGGAGAAGCCTCCCTTCTTACCAGAGGAGCCATCCTCTTCCTCCTCAGGTGGTGATCCTCTTCCAGAGGAGATGTTATGTCTCATTTGTAGAGATATCATGACTGACGCCGCTGTTATTCCCTGCTGTGGAAACAGTTATTGTGATGAATGTAAGTGTTCCTCCCATGTTTGTTAGCTCAAAGCACCACATCTGATCTTCTGAAAGCAGAAACAGGAGATAACAAAATTAACTTTGCTAACAGCTCTATTTAATACTTAACTATACCCTGATTGGGGAAAAACCCTGCTCATAGAAATGAAGAAAAAAAAAAGCAGAAAGCTTTTTTTTTTTTTTATGCATCTAGTTCAACCCTCTTTACTTGCAGAAGGACAAGTATGAGAGGAGTGCTTAATTGTGCAGGTGATTACAGTATTGGATATCAAATGCATTTAGCCTGTCCACAGCCTTTTCTCTCCTGCAAAACTCTATGGCCAACTCGGGTGACTTCCTGTGATCTGCAACAAATGGCTAGTTAGGCATGTGATCCACATTCTGCTCCATGGGAGAGTCGGTTAAAACCTTCAGGACTTGAACATACTAATGACTGAGATGCGTTTTACTCATTAACCTTGAGGTTGGTGACTTCGCACTGTACTAGATAGTGGAAAAAAGACTAGTTGGAACATCAAGACACGGCCTACTCTACATCTTCAAATATTACAAGACTGAACTGTCAAAACTGTATAGTGATTTGCTGCGTACTATCAAGTTTTTACATGATTGAACATTTATAGATTCAGGCTCTCGATTCAAGACCATATTCACCATCAGTCATTTAAGTGTTTTTATAATCGATTAGAACCAACAAAATTTCCTTAATTTGCCTACGAACTATTCTGATGATTCTAATTATTCACAGGTATTAGAACAGCATTACTGGAATCTGAGGAACACACATGCCCAACATGTCACCAGACAGATGTTTCTCCTGATTCTTTAATTGCCAACAAGTGCCTACGCCAGGTAACAGGAAGATTTTTACATCAACTGTTTGTAAGAAAAGTCTGTCTGTAAAAAGGTGAAAGGGAGGAAAATATTAATTTACATCTCCTTAAGCAAGGCTGAATCGAATAAAGCTAAATATATTTCTCAAATACCTCATCTGTTGTTACAGAAGCATGCAACTCTTTAGAGACAACCTGGCAAATTCAGGTCACGTGTTTGTTTAACATGATTGCCTCAGTTTGGTGTTAACACTGAAGTACTTTAAATACAGATACTCTGAGTTACCAGTCGTTAAAATCAGTGTTTAATGTGATGTGTTCATACAGCACAGAACGCTTTGGGCTGGAAGGGACCTTAAAGGTCATCCAGCCCCAACCCCTTCCCCCAGCCCAGGGTGCTCCCAGCCCCATCCAACCTGGCCTTGAACCCTTCCAGGGAGGGGGCAGCCACAGCTCCTCTGGGCACCCTGGGCCAGCGCCTCCCCCCCCGCACAGGGAAGAGTTTCTGCCTTATGTCTAATCTGACTATATCTGTATGTTGGCTTATTTTAGGATTGATAGTATTTATGGGAACACAGGAGTCATTTTACTCTGTGGAGGCTTTTGTCTGTATATCTCCTGGAGGTTCCTACTACCTTCTTGTAAATGTTTTTCTGCCTTCAGGCTGTGAACAACTTCAAAAATGGAACAGGCTACACAAAAAGGCTCCGTAAGCAGATTCAGCAGCAACAGCAGCAGCAGCCGCCACCACCTCCACCGCCACTCAGGGCTCCAACACCTCCTGCTGCTCTGGTGACGGCCTCTGACTTGCTAAATCTTCCTCTGACAATCAGCACTTTGTTGGAAGAGAACATAAGTTTTCTTTCAACATATGCAATAATACTTGTATTTTGCTGGAGCTTATTTTCCAACTGTTTGCATTTATTCACCAGGGCTATCAGGTTCCTGTTCTCAAGCAGCCAACATTACCAAGTCTTCTGGGCCCCCAAGGACAATCAATACCCACAGCTGGTAAGTAACTGCAACTTTAGAATTTCTTCTAAAAAATTGTCTTCAGGTAAAGTGAATGGGATTTTTTTCTTTTTCCTCTTCCCACGCCAAAAGTTCATCCAATGAGAGCTGGTGGAATTCGCTCAGCAGCTGCCAGTCCAGGCTGGGAACTGTAAGTATTCTACAGAAATTAAACATATTATACATACTGTAACCTGCTAAACGATGCAGTAACACGTAAGTTATAAAACAGCTACATTATCATGAAATAAGGATGCACAGATAGTTGTGGAGAATACAAATGGCAATTAATTTTTAAATGGCTTCATTTGGCCTAACAAAGGGGTCCTGTGCTTGCATTAAGGTTATTTAAAATAAAACTCCAGTGTGTAACTCAAAGAAGACTCTGAAAAATTAACTCTTTTTGAGGAAACCATAATTACATATCAAAATTAAATAAAATTAAAAGACCGGATGGAAAGCCAGCCTTTTGATTGCTGGCTGAATAGGACTGAAGTAATTGATTTCCCAATAGAAATCAGCCTCCAATAGATTTTTTTAGCAATCTATTTAATATTGACAGAGCAAATTATTGGAGGAGGCAATGCTGTTATTTTATGACAATTTTGACTGTCTTCAGTTTAGTCATCTCAAATAGCCAAACTGTTTCCTCTCACCTAGAGAGAGAGGATTCTGTTTTATCCATTATTGCAATGTCAAGTTATTCCTTCCTTTTGGTATGTATTTGTTGTAGAGAGATTGTAAGGGTGCACTGTATTTATAAAATCGTAAAGATCAGTCAGAACAAAAACCAGGATCCATCGCACAGATTGTCTAAGACCTCAAACTCAGTAAGAAAGAAAATAAAAAGTCAGGGACAAGAACAGGCCAAATACATCATCACGAGGCAACAACGCAGGAAACGTGTGGAAGAGGTTAGAAGTCTGAGAGCAGATGAGTTAATCCCTGTGCAGTACGGTGAAGATCAGAAGTGTGAAGTATTAAGTGTATCAAGGAGTGGCAGAGGAGCAGTGGGCACTTGGCTCGTGGGAGATGGGAGTCTCTTTTAAGCACAGGCAGACTCCATCCACAGTTGCAAAGCTGAGTATACAGAGAGAAGACTGAGGGAGCTGCGGGGGGTGAGGGTGTGGAAGGAAGTATGAGGATTGAGAAGTAAGCGTTGTCTCAAATGAAGGTAAATCAGGGAGGGAAAGTGCTCAAGGTGAGAACAAGAAGTGCTTGCCACCGTGCTCCTGCTTCGTTCCTTCACTCTTTCAAATCAGAGCAGAGTGTAACAAACAGTGATACGTGTTTTGGGGTTTCTTTAAAAGTCCAGACTGAGGACGCCACACAGGGAACATGTCCAAAGGACTCAGACCCCAACAGTACCAGCACCAACACCGGTCTTTGTGCCTGTGCCTACACCTCCCTTGCACCCTCCACCACCCCACTGCACCTCCTCTCCCACCGCGGGTACCACCACCACCACCATTTCCTCCTCAGTACACACCTGGTCAGCCCCCACCTGCTGAGTGCACTGTCCCCCCTCCAGGATATCCCCCAGCTCCTGTAAACATGTCATCAGCTTGGGTGACAACAGCAGCACCAGCGGCTCGTTCAAATCCCACCCCAACGACACGAGCACCTCCTTTACAGAAGCACAGAATCACTGAGATTGGAAAAGGCCTTTAAGATCATCAAGTCCAACCGTTAGCCCAACACTGCCAAGCCCACCACTAAACCACATCCCCAAGCACCACATCTACACGTCTCTTAAATATCTCCAGGGATGGTGACTCCACCACTCCCCTGGTCAGCCTGTTCTAATGCTCAACAACCCTTTCATTGAAGAATTTTTTCTTAATATCAATCCAAATCTCCCCTGGAGCAACTTGAGGCCATTTCCTCTTGTCCTATCCCTTGTTAGCTGGGAAAAGACACTGACACTCATCTCGCTGCAACCTCCTTTCAGGTAGTTGTAGAGGGTGATGAGGTCTCCCCTCGGCCTCCTTTCCTCCAGGCTAAACAACCCCCAGTTTCCTCAGCCACTCCTCACAAGACTTGTTCTCTAGAGCCTTCACATCTTCATTGCCCTTCTCTGGACACGCTCCAGCACCTCGATGTCTTTCTGGCAGTGAGGGGCCCAAAGCTGAACCCAGTATAGGAGGTGCAGCCTCACCAGGGCCGAGTGCAGGGGGACGGTCACTGCCCTGGTCCTGCTGGGATTCCTGACACCAGCCAGGCTGCTCTCGGCCTCCCTTCCCTAGGGAGGAGTTTTCCAGAGAACAACAGAGACTTAAAGTGGAGTATGCATTTGGCTCAATGAAGTTGTGCTGGTTTTCGTGTTTATATTTTGATAGCGTATCGCACTGCAGTTACACTGCATCTGACATGAGCAAAAATGGCATCGTGTTCCTTCCAATATACTTTCTCGTTGCAGATGGCAAATGTGCAAAACTAAAACAAGACAAATGTAATTCTGAAACTTTCCCTAAGCTTTGTAGGAATTCTAAACTGCTTTTGCTTACATAGGATGTCCACCTTTTGCATTTGCATGCAGTATGCATTTTCTCATATTGGCCATGTTTTGTTTCTTGGTGTCTTTTGGTAAAAAAGGTCAAATTAGAATTGGAATAAAGGTGAAACTTCTTTTAACAGGGAAAAGAAAAAGTCCAAACTCTATGAATTTACAAATCATTCTGCAAAGGAACTGATGGAATATAGAAAGATTCAAAAGGAGCATAGGCGTTCATTTTCCAGGTAACTGCCTTCCCTGTCTGCAATGGAGCAGCAGATTGGCTAGAAGAATCAGGAGGAGATCCACTCCACCTCTCTCTCGTTAGGTGGACTGGGTGATTCAAGGGATTAGCAGTGATAGGAGTTCCATACGTAGGTTAGTAGCTCCAATATGGTAGAGATTACAGTTGACCGACAGCGATAATTTGGCAGCAGTTCTTCCAGAGCAGGTGTGTCTTTCGGTAAAGCTTCTCTGCAGTGACGTCCTTCACCTCCTGACAGCCGTGAGGAGGCCAGAAGCTGAATAGGTGCAGCTGCTGGATTTTGTGTGTCTCCCTGCTCTGATTGTAACCATTACCACAAAGCACTTCGGAGGAGATATGGGAGAGAAATTGTCTTCATTTCCACTTCTGTTTACCTCATATGCATACATGGAGGGATTTTAACCTGGACTGCCAGCTGGTGGCTTTCACTAGTAATTTGTTGACATTTTAAATTTTTTCTTAGGAACTGAAAGGTCAGAGCTGTTTGTAGAGAAATCTTAAATTGGTAAAGGACTTTGAGAGGAGGCATGATGCTCATGAACATATGTGGAATAATGTAAAAAGGCTCTTTAAAAAATAACAAAACTTGTGAAGAAGAAACTCAGGGTAGCTGATGTTTTTTATCCCTAGAATTGACTTGGGCAGGAGTCTGAATAGCTCTCTCTTAGTACTGCTGCCAGTATATTTCCTTGAGTAATGGCCTCATGGCATATTACTAGATTCTGAGTTTAACAGCTTTTAGATATGCCTTTTCTTGAAATGCGGGCACTATCCTTGGTTAGAGCTAGAGCTACGTGCAAAAATTTGCTAGGGCATCTGTCTAGAAGTCCTGTATGTAAGATTGCAGCACAAGTACTTTGCATCCTGTACAAGGTCCCAAATAAATAAGTAGGGAAGTTAAACAGACTAAGCTGGCACTGTAAAATGGAGCTTTACTGTCTTCAGGTTAAATCGTGTTTTCTTGATATTTGATACTGCGCTGTAGCCATTAAAACTTGCTCTTTCTGCATCTTACTGCAACAAAAATGATTTGCACCGCAGGTGGTTGCGGAGTAGTGAAAATGTACACATAGCAGTAGAAGCCAGTAAACACCCCCTTAAATCAGTCAATAGCTCTGGTAGTTCACGTGACAGAAGTAAGTGGAAATAGATGTACCCTTCCTGTATATTTTCACACTAACAAAGCAGCAGTTCTGTCTTGTAAGTGGAAACCTTTGCGTGTTGCCAAATTCTTCCGTGTGCAGTAGCATTTTCAGCATCTGAAAGAAGCTTTGACATGAGCCTATGGAGAGGGAAAAAGCCAAACCAAATTTGGGAGGGGAAAAAATTGGGGAGAGTTACTCTTTTGAGTTAATTTCATTTATTTTACTTTGTGTTGTGTCTTTCTTAAGGTCCAAGTTTCCCTGCAGTGCTTCATCTTACAGTAGAAGTTTGTATAGCTACTCCGAGGCAAGATCGGGTTCTTCCCGCACTCGCTCCTACTCTCGATCATTTCGTCGTTCCCGTTCTCGTTCCTACTCGCGATCGCCACCTACCCAGGAAGAGGCAAAGGGAGGAGGCACAACCATCGTTCTAGGTCAAGGCCACGTGGTTATGATCAAGGTTCAAGGTCAAGATCACCCACATCCAGAAGGTCCCATTCACGGTCAAGGTCTCCAGTATTTAAAGGCCAGCCTCCCCCTAAACTTAGAAGGAGAGAGGGAGCATTTTAACAGATATACAGAGCTCCACCATATGATATGAAAGCTTCTTATGGCAGATCTGTTGGCTTTAGCAATCCATTTGACAAAGGACTGATGCAGAGAATGGGAAATGAACTATAGCGAAAAATTTTACAAGGGCTGTGCTGTTGGCGCTCAACCTTGACCTCCAGTAAACAGAGAGGACTTTTCTCCAGCTAGGTTTGGTCCACCTGGGATGAGATGGGAGGCCTCACCAAATGCTCGGGAATGTAGGGAGAATTATTCTGGTGGACAGAGCTACCAAAGTCATAATAGAGCTGGAAATTACGCTGAAAAACCTTCTGGAAGAGAGAGCGATGGCATCAAAGACCCTACAAAATCCAAAGAGAAGGTGGTGGAAAAGCCACTGGAAGATGACGAAGGAAAGAAACATAAAAATTACCAGAAGAGAGGACAGTGGGAGGAGAATTAAGGGTTTCCCAGTCCTGAGTGGTATGGGAGGTGGGAGACAACCAAGGGAACCAGTTACAGCAGCAGATGTTAAAACGAACTCTCTGTTCCCAAGCAGATATGATGCCACCCCTGTGAGAGATAAGTTATAGAAGCAGATGCTGTTGCTTTCAGACCAACCTCTGAAAAGGAGAAAAAAGAGAAGAATAAGCCAAAAGAGAAGAATAAGCCAAACCCAAAAATTGAAGCGACAGAGGAGAAAGTAGAAGTGGCCGTTCCTCCCAAGAAAGACAACATAGTAACTCCAGCTCCAGTTCCCAAAAGCAGGTGGACACCGATCATGAAAAATCTCCTTGACAGGAACCTCCTGTGAAAAAAGTGGAGGAGTAGACAACTTTAATTCCTTTATGTTCTTAATTCATCTTCATATGATCTCTTGTCAGGCATTTTTGAACTTGTGCATGCTCTTTATTTTGAAGAGAAGCACACAGCATCATTTCTCTTTTCTTGGTATTTAGCTACAGCTGCCAACCTTTCCAGAGCAGAGTTATGCTGTAAAACTTTTTTTTTTTTTGTGAGGAGAGCAAGAGCAATCTCAGGAAAAGATCTGCCCTGTAACAGTCACTTTAAGAAGAAATGGTAATATCTGCAAACGTGACTTTCAAGTAACTCAGCTGGGCTAATAGATGTTCACATAAGCTTACTGCCCTCAGACCAAAATCTTAATTGGAACGGATAATTAAATGGGCAGCTTGCTCTCTAGATTTCTTATTTGTGAATTCATAAGCACTGATTATGTATTCATGTAGTGGTTTGGGTAGTCCAACGTGTTTGTTAATTCTGACTTGGGGAATTGCTCTAATTAGATAGCACTTGGTCAGTGCTGTTTTGGTTCTAGTTTGATTTGAGTTTATAATGGCTTTAATCTTCCTAATACAAGTCTTGGTGTTTTTGTTGTTACGTTTAATACAAATATGAAGACATGACTTCAAACAATAAACAACATGTGATAGAAAGAAACCTGATTCGGTATGTCTTTAATTAGATGTGTTGTATATTACAAGCCATGACAGGTCACTGGAAGATGACTTGATTGGTCAGTCCAGTGGACAGCTCCCTTTTATGTTTGTTTTCTTTCTCGTATTGGATGCATCAAAAAGCTCAAGAAATTAAGGAAAATGGCTTGAAAGGTAAAAATAAAAAGAGGCGATTGTTAGTAAAGACATAAAACTAAGAAAATCGGCATCTTTGCTGAAGAAAGAGCAGAAGGTGGCTGACAAACTCAGGATACAGCAAGTATATTCCTTCTCCATGTTTTCAGGTTTCTCAGTCTTTGTAATGAGTCTTGAAAGGCCTCTATGGTTTTTTTCCTCCTTCAGCTCCAAAGTAAGCTTTTTATGACTTCATCATAACATTGCTGCCATACAGCTTTGAAGGACGAAGGATTAAGGGTGAACAGTGAACGAGTATTTTTTCAGGGTGGGGGGTGGGTGGGCGTTGAAGGGAAGAGCTTCTTCTTGATTCTCTAGCAGTCTTGGTGGACACTGGCAGGAGAAAGCATTTAACTGACTTCTTTATGGATTATTATCCAAGCTGACATAAAACCTAACTTGGAGGAAATCATACACATGCTGCACCCACAATCCCCTTTGCACTAAACTCCAGAGGAGAAAGGAGTCCCTGCTTCAACAGCCGTACAGCTCAGGCAGGTGCTACCAGGGGTCCTCCTGCCCCTCCTTCAAGAGGAGCAGCCCCCACGGCTTCCACTGGCGCAGGTGTCCATGTGGATGCTCCAAAGCAGGCCTTGGTTCTGCTGTGCAAAAAGGACCAGGCTAAACAAGTTGAATTCCATGAGTTTGTCTTTAAGAATATCTTTAATTCATTTCCTATCCCTTCTGTTATATAGCAGAACACAAGAATGACACAACAGATGAGAAACTGGATTGGATGTAATTAAAGTCTTAAAGTGATTAAAGAAAAAAAAAAAAAAACAAACAACAAAATAAAGCAACAAAGAAAGAGAGAAATTGAGGATTTAAAAGACGTGACTCGCTGCCCAGATGTTGTTCATTTCTATCAGTTATCAGTATTTCTGTAAAGCTTGTGGCTGGGGATTGGGACATTCTTGCTAACCCTGGTTTTAAGGCTGCAGTGACATAATACGCAATTCAAGCAAATCCAGCCAAGGTGCTCTCAGGAACAGCAGTCATGTGCGTTACATAGCACCTCTATCCCGTGCTGAACAAGGGTGGGGAAAGACAGAACTCCCTTTGGGAAATGCACTCGCACCTTGTTGAAAATGCTGAATGCAAGACCTCGCTAAATTAGCTGCTGGTCTCACTCAAGGCTGAGCAGCTGTCACCTGCCTCTGTGAACACGAAAAATGAAGTCAATTGGGTGGGCTCAGCACACTGCAGAAGAGAACGAGCACTTCAGGCTGAACCTCAGCAAGACATGAGCCACTAAAACAGATTCTTCAGTGATGCCTCTTACCAGAGAGAGCTGCAGGAGTTTCAGCATGACTAGGGAGAACGAACGCTCTGTGGGTGCAGGCATGCCGGTATCAGGAAGGAAAGGTGGGCTGTAATGGTTTAATGGTCTTTATTAAGTTAAAAAGGGGAAGCCTAGCAGGTCCGAGCAAAGCTTCGAGTCACCAGTGCCCGGGGAACTGCTTCACCAAGGAGGTGACGCCGAGCACACTCTCGGTGGTCTCGGTCCAGCCGGGATCAGGGCGACGCGCTGAATAATGACAAATTCTCTTCAGTTTGTGAAGGGGGAGCACTGCCAAGAGGCAATGCTGCCATCCTGTATGCAATCCCCCAACTTATTGCCTCCTGTTTACATCTTTCATTTCTGTATTTCCCATCCTACTGACCTTCAGATCTAGTCTGTTGCCTAGCAACACGTTTCAAATACTAAAATGGGCTCTCTTCGTTGCTCTCAGTGTTCAAACATGTTGGTTTGGCCTGGGCAGCAAGGTATCGGGGAAACATCGCTCCTGGATTTTGAGAATCAAATAGGTTCCCATCGTTCCCCCTCCTTCCCAAACTGTGTAGGATCCAGCCCTATTCCCCCGGCCCTGCTGTGTGCAGCCTGGCTTCCTCCGTTTTGCTGCCTCCTACCAAGAACACAGCCAACACTGAGATGTGTGCTGTGTGCTACAGGCCAAGGAAAGTGTTAAGTGGTGCCAGTTTATTTTATGCAGCCGTGCAGCATGGTACATTTTGGAAGGAACGCTGGGATAATGAATGTATCAGAAGTTACTGAAAATGAGGTGATACAGTAGTGGTTTATTTTCAGTGCCTGGTTTGGGACAGAATACACTCAGATTTTCTAAAATACACATCTATTAGAGAAAAATGAGTGCAAGGTAAAGAGCACCATGCTGCACTTACTGCTAAAGGTACGTTTTCATTTCATTCAAACAAGAAAGTAAACAAAGATTGTACCTGCAGAAGAACTTGAACAGCTGTCTTTGTTTCCCAGAGTGAGCGTACAAGCAGCGGGGAGCAGTTGGCAGGATGAGACTGTCAGCCTGCTCTGGGCAATAAACCCTCCAGAGAGGAAAGAGAAACCCCACTTTTTCAAATACAGCTCCACCTATCTTCCTATTTCTTTTTGTTAGATTCTGTTAGCAGTCAGACTCTAAGCATGTGATTAAACTTAAAAAATCAAGACATTTAAAGATTATTTACTGTATTAATGTCTCCCACAAGCAGCGCTCTCTATTGCCCTGTGGATAGTATAACACCATGACTGGTAATTTTCCTCTTCTCTTCTCGTACAAGGACGCATTTTGAAGGCAAATCCAGTGGTGCCCCACCACAAACAAGGCTGTGAAAATTCAGACATCCACTGTTACAAACAGGGAAAAGCTGTGGGCGTTTGCTTCAGACTCTGCAAAAGATTTACCAAGCCCAAGGAAAGTGACAGTGAAGAAATGCCAGAGCGTCATTCGGGATGGCGGGTGAGATTTCCATCAGTGCTCCTCCAACGTAGCAGCCCCGTTCTGTTTGAGGATGCAGCGTTGGAATCGAACTGCAAGAGCAGTCTTCTTTACTGCCCATGGTACTCTAGTGCCAACACCTTTCATGTCCCAAATGAAGTTGCCAAGACTCTAGTTAAACCTCTGCAGAACAACCTTAGTGCATGATTTCATTCAGGAGTCGACTCCAGATATGTGGTATATCATAACCCACACCCACCTGGGGAACGGATTTGATTGATTTTTACTTCAGACTTATCTGCTGTTAGAGATTTTCATTTTCTAGTCAAAAAGCAAAATGCTGATTCTCTGCATTCTTTTTCTCTTTCATAGAGTGTTGTACTATGTTTAGTAATGCTTGGGCTAGAAAAGCAAGTGGAAGAAGAGTGGGGTGACTCCTTTAAATGCAGAAGAGGAAAGTATCCTTTAGGGGGAACAGTTACTAAGCTTCAAGGTGTGGGCACCAGAAAAAATGTGTATGGCCTGGCCCTGAGTAAATTTAAGCTGAAAACTGGAAGAAATCTCCTAATACTTGGATGATTTTGGTTCTGAAACAGCCTCCCTGGAAACAAAGAAAAGTAGAAAGCAACCAGCCAGCCCCTTATTGCTTCCTATGGAGTTCAGTAAGTGTATGATGGGCCTGGAGATCTCTTCCAACCTCTCCTTCCTTCCAATTAACTGCCTCTTCAGGCATTGTCTTTCAGGATACATGTTCCCTTTTCATATTTTAATTGCCCTGATGTCCTCTTGACTGAAGGACTGAACTGCTGCTGACCAAGTATTTTGATGGCAGAAAGTGCTATGCTGACAGGAGCGCTTCACTTGTGAATTGCGCTGAGGTACCGATTCAGATAATGTGGTTTCATCTAGCAACAATTACACTTTTTAATCAGTTAATAAGCACGGGAAGAACTTTACCACGTTTGAACTCCTCTACCACTACTGCTCGCATTGAGACTGATACCTTGCCTGCAGAGTTCTGCTGAGGCCTGGCGGGGGGAGGATTGGCATTACACGCTATCTGTTTCATGGGTTCCCCTAGGATGTTAAAACAATTGTGCTTAGCATCAGTTTAGGTTAGAAGAACGTTTAAAGGCTTCTGAATTCAATGTTTACACACCCAGTGTCCCATATTGGTAAATTAAGAATTGCTCTCTTCAGGTTGTTTCAGCAATAAAGGATTTGGCCATGCCCCGTATAAGAAAAGCCAGTAACTAACCGTCCACTTAGAACTCTGCCATGTAGTTCAGGGTAGGATTGACTGTTGCCGATGGAAATCTTACATAAAGAACTACCTCTAGCAGAGTTACTCTTTATGCAAATTAAATAAATGCTAGCTCTTACCATTTTGAAAAAAAAAACAAAACAAACAAACAAAAAAAACCCAAGAAGAACTTGATCACAAGAGCAGAAGCGCAAGTATTTGGATAGAGTTGACCTGTTCTTGCTACTGGCACTGCCCAGGAAACCCCACCAAGAAATCCCAGCACGTTGGAGTAAATGCCATGTCCTAGAATGGGTACATGTCATTAGCCTGTAGTCCTTCAATACCCAAGGACATTCCTTCAAATTTACAGCACACCGTAAAGAAAAAAAACCCACTGTTAATATTATTATTTTTTAGCATGACACAAGCAGCACCCAAGAAATGTAATTGTGCCAGAATTCTGCAGCAGAAAAGACCTGGCAGCGAGCTGTGTGGGGTGCATTTTTATCACTTCAGGAAACTGTCTAACCTGCTACTCATGGGTCCTTTTCTGGGAGGGTGCCAAAGCTGAAGGGTAATAAAACTATAATGAACAGCTCCAAATTAAATTATGCTGTTGTAATGTGGCATTATTTGGCATAAATGATTTCATTGCAATTACGAAAACAGATACATAGCCCACAGCAGGTGGTTGGCGATGTACTAGCACCGGATAAGTTGTCCTGCCAACAGAAAAAATGGCAAGAGAAAAGATTCTGCATACAGAAGCAGGTCTGCGATCCAGTACAATAAACATAAAGCTGCATTATTAAAGGAGTAACTGATATCACATATAATTAATATAGCTACTGAATAAATGTTTCTGAAGTGTTTGTCTGGTTTGCTGGAGAGGCCAGAACCAGACCTGTGTAGTGTTCAAATTTCATTAGTACCTCACCAAATAGGTGTAAAATGATGGATGTGCCATGATTTGTTATCTGCCCGAGAGTTCACTGTTCTCCTAATTAGTGCATGCAACTAAAATCAGCATTTTTAGAAGTTCATTTTGTTTGTGATTCTGCCATTTGTAGACAGTCCTACTACACTCAACAGTTGAAATAAATCAGACTGTATAATAGTTTTGAAGAAAAGCAACCAAAAGTCATGTTCTCAACACTTTCCGTTCTCTTTAATACTATTTGGGTTGAATTGTAACTAAATTTTAACACACAAAAAAGTTGCTTTTGTTGATCTATCTTTGCCCTAATTGCTTGTGAACTGGTAACATTTTTAAATCAGCCATTACTATTAACGTGAGACAGGTAAAGTGCCGAACAAGAGAAGAATAGTTGGAGAATGGCTCAGAGACAAGGGTCCTGAGCCCACCGAGCAATTGTATGATCAGAGCCTGCTCTAGCTGCTGATGCTGGGCCTCACCAGGGTTTGCCTGCAGCTGCTCACAGCTGCTGATACAGGAGGAATGTCAAGGACGCTTCAGCCCTGTGTACCGTGGTGTGTCGAAAACAGGTTAAGGGAATTAGGAATAGTGGTCTGAGAAACCCAGTGTTATGGTAACGGTGGTCTGAGAAACATTGTGTTACGGTACTGTCGTGTATCGAAAACAAGTCAACAGGAATCAGAAATAGTAGCATGAGAAACTTAGTGTTATGAGAAGCTTGTGCTGTAAGCTAACTGCAAGTAGGTGGACCGTGCAAATACAACCTTTAGAGCTTAAGCTAATCAGCTAGTGACTAGTAGGCATAATAATTATCATTGTCTGTATAAATATATGTACCCTGGACCAATAAACACGCGCGGTGATTGATGCTCTATCTTTCACACTGAACCCGTCTTGGTGTGTCGTTCGTCCGCGGCTCCGGAAGATGGCGCCCGAACAGGGACCTGAATAGAAGAATAACACAGACGGGGTGACGGACCCGGAGAAAACAGCAACGACCGAGGAATTCGAGAACGGACCCGGAGAAACATCAAATCCAGCAGCGTCCAGGGTCCACGAGCTGAGATGGAGAGGCGCCGGCCCCGGCAGCCCAGGGAGAGTACGCGGAGAGAAGCCGGCTGGACCGGCCCCGAGAGCGGAGGCGGAGCGGCCCCAAAGAGCAGAGGCGGAGCGGCCCCGAGAGTGGAGGCGGAGCGGCCCAAAGAACGGAAGGGACCGGCCCCGGAGAGCGGAGACGGACCGGCCCCGAGACGGGAAGTGAGTGGACCCGCGAGCGGAAGCGGAAAGGCGCCGGAACTGATGTGGTAAGGAGCCGACTGCGGCAGCCACGGGAGCGGATGCGAAGGGAAGCCACAGGCAGACGCTGAGCGGCCCCGGGGGCGGACGTGAGGGGGCGCTGGAGGCGAGCGCAGGGTGGCCCCGGAAGTGGAAGCAGGGAGGCGCTGGAACTGACGCAGAGGGGCGACGGAAGCTGACGCGGAAAGGCGCTGCATACAGCGGCGGCAGAAACAAACACGGGGAAACATCAGAGACAGCAGCGCCTAGCCGAATGAAGAACGATCGGACAGTGGGCCTCCGACAGGTCGTTCCGAGGTCCTGAACCAAGATAGAGGGTCGCTCTCCGCAAGGGCTGCTGGCAAGAGCTGCACCTGGTGCCTTATCACGGAGCATCAGCAACATATCACAGTAAGGGAGTAATTTTTTGTGCCTTAAACAGGGAGCACAGGCTGGCGGGAGTAATTTTTTAGTGCCTTAAACAGGGAGCACAGGCCGGCGGGAGTATTTTTAGTGCCTTAAACAGGGAGCACAGCCGGCGGGAGTATATTTTTGTGCCTTAAACAGGGAGCACAAGCCGGGGGAGTATTTTTTTTGCCTTAAGCAGGGAGCAAAGGGCCGACGGTGCCTTAATCAGGGGTGGGTCAGCAGTAACAGTACTGTGCCTTATCCAGGGAGCACAGGACCGGAGGTAGCCTTAATCCAAGGAGCACCAGGTTGATAGATGGACAGGAGGTAGCCCTGGATTTATTACAGCACTTTTTAGAAAAGCAGGGAGTGGATTGTCATAAAATCACTCGTGGGTTTAGTAGCATTAGGACAGGGTCAAAGGATGTTTTCAAGGATCCTAATTCTCTTTTTGATGTCAAGGAGTGGAGACGATTAGGTGATATTTTATGGGATATGGTAATAGACTGAGGATGAAGCTGCAAGGAAAATGATGAAACCATGGCGGGAGGTGGTGAATAATAGTAAGCGGTGTCAGCTTGAAAAGAAACTTGCAGCTGTGGCAACTACAAAGTTGGGGGGGGAAAGTTCCACTGTTACCCCAGATAGTGAGGCATCCTGGATCTATGCTTTTTGACAGTGATCATATTCCTGTACCATCAACAGGAGGGCCAGTTACAGTTAATGTGAATAGGGAAAGTCCTGGAGGCCAGCCCCCCCCCAGTAATCTTAGAGTCATGCCCCCCCCCACCCCCCCTACCTCAGAGGCGGAGGGGCAGAGGGACGATGGCCCCTCGCTAATATTTAGCCAACAGGAGTGGCGCGAAGTAGGTGATTTATTGTGGGACGAGACCATCACTGGAGGCAATAAAGGCAGTGAAGCACGACAGCACGGGGTGGTCTGGCGAACGATCGTAAAAGCCCTGAGGGAGCATGCCAGCAGAAAAGAAAGTAGCTGCTGCTGCCATGGCAGCTGTCGGCGCTGTACCATCTCCACCGGGTCCCTGCCGAAACCAATCGTCCAGTCACGATTAGCCACCTTCTTCGGGGTATAATCAGCAGCTCTGCTCTATTAAGGGACATGTCACCAAGTGTTCCTGTTTGCTCCACCGCGCAAGAAGCGCAGAGAAATCAGGCGGCGCGGGGGCACAGGGGGGAGCGGCGTGCCACCATAACTCTGCCCGCCCCCCCACCCTTCGGATGGTTCCGCCCCTGACAGCGCGTCAGCGTCTGGCTCGGAGAGAAAAGCGGCGGCTGTGTCCGAATTAAAGCAACAGGGTCACACATCGGTAGAGGGACAGTGACAAAGTCCGAGAACTTGAAAGAAAATTACAGAAGTTGAGCTACAGAACAGAACTCTGCATTTACAATTACAAGAAGAGGAAGCGCTGCCGGCAGCCCCCACCACAACCCACTCCCATCACCCTTATCAGAACCACCTCCGCTTTTAGCTCAGTCCCGATGGAGTGGGGTGATTCGTGATGCCTTGTTAAAAGTGGACTGGCATGCTGCTGGAGCGTTGGCCTGCCTGGTAGTGACAACAAATGGGGGACACCTGGAACTCAAGATCACAAGATTCTCCTCGGGGGGTCTGGAGACTCCTTACAAACTTTACAACTCTGAACTGTCATCTGGGTGTTTCAACATCAACACTGGTATCAAAAACTTGTTCATGTAGTATCAGGTTCATTGTATGGTGTTTCAACATCGACACTGGTATCAAAAAATTGTTCGTGTAGTATCAGATTCATTGTATGTTGTGGGTTCATTGCAATGTTTTGAACATAGCATGGTGAAACCTGTATTACATTCTGTATTGCATACTCTGTTGTTACAATTGCGGGACACTTTTAAAACTGTAAGGATGGTTTTCTTGCTACATAAGACTGCATAAGATTGGAACATGGACTGACAGAATGGTTACAAGACTTGGGAATTTGGAAAATGGACTGATGATGGTTGCAAATCTACAAAACTTGGAAATTACTGAGTGGCTGAAAGCTTTGTTGATGCATAGACTGGTAATGCTGATTCTCATTATGATAGTCATGATGCTATTGTGGTCTGTGTGGAAATGCTTTATGAATGCTATGATTCAAATGTTAAAAGGAGTCTGGATTGTCCAAAAAAGAAAAAGGGGGAAAACCTGGTAGGAATTTTTTGGGGGGGATCAGGGTTATGCACTGATCCTACAGGGTTTGGACAATCCAGGCTGGGTCTCTGATCAGAAAACTGCCACGTGGTAATCCTGCCCTTGAGGTCACCTGGAAGGGCAAGAAGGAGGAAGTCAAGCGACGTGCTTCCTTCCTGTTTGAATGCCTGGATGCACTAACCACAAAGTAGATTTAGTTTGTTCACGCGTGCTAACGATGCAGACCTATCACAGCACTTCCAGGTGCGTGATAAGTGCCTTTAGCCAACACATTGTAAGCTTGCATGCTAAAGTTGTGCCTTGTCATGTATTAAGAAAATCTTTGAACGAACGTTGGCGCAGGCTCTGCTCATACAAAAAGAAAAAGGGGGAATTGTTGGAGAATGGCTCAGAGACAAGGGTCCTGAGCCCACCGAGCAATTGTATGATTAGAGCCTGCTCTAGCTGCTGATGCTGGGCCTCACTAGGGTTTGCCTGCAGCTGCTCGCAGCTGCTGATACAGGAGGAATGTCAAGGACGCTTCAGCCCTGTGTACCGTGGTGTGTTGAAAGCAGGCTAAGGGGAATTAGGAATAGCGGTCTGAGAAACCTAGTGTTATGATAACGGTGGATGGTTATCGTTTGAACCATTAACTGAGAGAGAGTTGAATGTAAACAGGAAGCTATGGGCAACCTTAGATTCGAGCCTTGATATTGGTGAGATCCACTTGTTTGTCTATACGCGATGCAATGGTAGTAACATAACCGAGCCTCGTAGATTACCTGAAGGAATCTTTTTGATCTGTGGAGACAGAGCATGGAACGGTATTCCGAGGAGGCCAACAGGAGGTCCTTGTTATTTAGGTCAATTGGCATTGTTTCATCCTAACATATCAATGCTGATGAGGTGGGCCAGGAATAATAGCAGTAGACAAAAAAGAGCCCTACACGAACTCTCATGTGATGGGGTGGGAGAGCCTAAATTTGGGGGAAGATTTGAACAAGTGGTCGCAGCTACTCTCCTGCCTGGCCTGGCGGCAGCAAAAGCGCTAAACTTAGCCACACAGCTAGGTTGCTGGGCTCGTGATGAAATAAACATAACATCTAGTATTTTAGACGAACTAACTAAAGATGTACAAAGTGTAAACCACGCAGTTCTGCAGAATAGAGCCGCAATTGACTTTTTATTATTAGCCCATGGTCACGGATGTGAAGAGTTTGAAGGAATGTGTTGTATGAATTTGACAGGACCTGGAGAGTCTTTACATAGGAAACTGCAACAATTGAAAGACGGATTGCATGCTTTGAAGGAGACTGATGGTCTAGATGGATGGTTAGCCTCATGGGGATTGGGAAGTTGGCTAAGGGATCTGATCAAAACCTGTCTGGGACCCTTATTGCTCATAGGGTTCTGCCTCCTGTTCGGGCCATGCTTAGTCAGTTGCTTAACTCAGCGGATGTCGGATATCGCCCATGCGATGTTTGAAAAAAGAGGGGGAGATGCTGGGGCCAGAGTGTTAACAGTAAGAAATGTTTATCAGAAGATATGAAGGACACACTGTCCTTGAAGCAGGGAAGTTGGTTAAAGTTATGAAAAACAGGACGCTGAACAGGGATGTGCTTACCGCAAAAATGCTGAAGTATTGCAAAGTATGCAAAACATTGTTATCCAAGCAGAATGTATGTTATGCTTGTGTTTATCGCGTGAACAGTAGTAATAAGCCAATGAGCTTGCTTGACAAGGCGCGTGCTTGCATTAGGACATTATAAAAAGAGAACATTTCACGGAATAAACCGAAGCTTATTTACTCATCATATTGATGTGTCTTGCTTCCCCGTCTCCGGCTGCGGCACTTCACATCAAAAATGTTGAAAGGCAAAAAGCAAAATCATCTTCCTGAATGCGTTTAGGGAGGTGGGGCTTTTGCTGCAGTAAGATTTATCTGCTTGTTGGATTTTACCATTGCTGTTCTCATAAGTATTCTAAATTACTGGAGTATAGATTAGCTTTTGCACCTTCTTAAGGAATAATCTTTTCAGCAGTGAAACATGTATGTTCAGTTATTAAACCTGATGATTCTAAACTGCCGAACTTTGGGCTTGCTGGGGTTTAAAACGTGTGAAGATCGAGTGGCTTTCATAAATAACCCCTTCTTAGCCCACCATGTCTGTAGACCTGCAGATCTTGTACTTATTTTCTCTTCCCATGCAGCGTGGAGCCCTGTGCAGGCTTGCTCAGAGATCCAGGGGGCTAGACCTGTTTTTAGTAGACTGTTAACTTCTACCTAATCTTTGCAGTATGAAATGAAGAATCAGTAGTATTAGCTGTCATTCAACATGGACATAGGTAGGAATGGTTCATGTAGGGAGATAATTTTTTCCTACTTCAGCTTGCTTCATATTTCCAGAGCAGTTAGGAATAACGAACAGTGAATTCATTAGCAAACTACCCACTGACTCTGTATTACATATCAGTAGTAAACCCTAATGCTGAGGTGAAACCAGAATGTCTGATCTAGGTGAAAGGTAAACTTGGTTACTCTTTCAGTCAGTCAGTAAGCTCAGACAGACATTCTGGTCCCAGGCTATATGAGGCTTGGAGGGATTAACTTGCACAGTAAGAAGTGCGTGATAACCCTAAATCTCCACGATTGTAACTGACACTGCTTCACATTCCATACCAGGATTCAAACTCCTACCAGATTCCCCCACCTAATCACCCAGTCCCTCTTCTCAAAATTCCAGGTGCTAACAGAATAAAATATTCAACTGAATAAAGGGATGGTAACTAGTAACATACTGAATGGGCAAGCCTGGTGTCTCAGCTGGTCACTGACCAGCGACCTTCCTTTCCAAGGGAAGTAGGAGCGTTTGTGTCTGTGAGCACTGGACACCATACAGCTTCACTGAGAAGGAATCAGAGTTCTTATTTCGTAGTAATGAATTATTATATAAATACTGAAAGTCATCTGCTTATGTTGTAATTTCCCCAAAGGTTTCTCCAGATAAACCGATAGTTTAAGTAAACATTTCCACAGAAACTAGGTTTTTCAACTCTAGGCCTCTGCATGCCTTCCTGAATGACTTTAATTCACTAAAAGAAATCAAACATAGCAAAATACTTAAGTAAAAAATACCACTGTGTTTGCATTGTAATATTAATATATCATTAAGCACAATAAGCATAATCGTAGGATAGAATAGAATGACAATAAAAGAATGCTGAAGAATTCTGTGGACTTCTGCTATAGTTAACATCATGGATTAGTAACTGTTCTAAAACATGCTTAAATTTGAGATTACAGAACTAAATGTACAGAAAATAAACATTTCAAGTATAGCGGTTTGAAATACAGTTAAACTGAGCTTGTGACCACACATTGAAACATGGACATTAACATGAAACAAAAGGAAATTTTTTTTTTTTTTTGTAGCATTTAGTACCACCCATTTTGTGTTTTTCACTAGAGTTTAAATTGTACTGAGACATAATTACTGTGTAAATGCATATTTAAGCTGAATTAACTTTGGGACAAGCTTTGGCTAAGAAATCTTCAAGCTTGAGATAAATTGAGCATATGAGTGCTTACTGCAGTGCAAAGAAATTCGTCATTTTGTTTGACTAAATGTCAATTCTTTTTGAAGGATTGGAATGGTTTTAAGTTGAAGTCGTAAAATTATGAGAGAGTGATTAAAAGATTTGCTGTCATCAAAATTTAGAGAAATATTTTAAGTTGAGGAATATATCTTCAGGCCAATGAACAGGGAAATGGTTGGATACTTCTCCATTCAAGTACAGTTAGTATTTATGAATTATTAATTCAATCAATTCATTTGTTGTGTATTAATTTGAAGAATTATGTGGAAACACACACATTTCTTACTTCCCATGATGCGAAGGCCACTGAAGAGTGTGTACTTGTCAAGGAAAATACTTCAGCAAGGAACAAAGCCCATGGAAACTTTTCTAGTTCAAGACCACAAATAAAGAAATGGAGGAGCTGAGAGAAGACCCTAGTACCTGTCCCCTTGAATAATATTAAGCTTTCCTTTTACCCCCTTTTTCACCCTTCAGCAGAGTAATTCTACCTTGAGACCTCATAGATTATGTGATTTCTCTCTACTCTTGCGGCCCAGGTCATCGAGAAGATGGACGAGGCAGCTCCAAAAAAGGGCTAATGGCACCAACCACTGCACCTTCATGTGCACAGAAACCCCAGTGTTCAGCAATTCAGACAGTTAAAGCAGTCTTTTTTTCTTACTGAATTATCAAATTTGCTATTGTTGCTTTGTGATCTTTAATTTGGAATAGAGCCTCAATGTCTTATTCTCTTTGGTAGAAAATGATTCAATGTCTTATGTGTTGCTCCGTGGAGTGGGAAACCCTTCACGCAATCCTGCAGCCAAAAGGCCGACAGCGAGCGAGCACCAGGAGCCCGCGATGCTGGGAAGGAGGGAGGGCGGCCCGTGTGCTGGACCAGGCACAATCAGCATCTTTTCCAAGCTGAGATCAGGGCTTCTTCCTCCTGCACGGAGAGTTGTCAGCCTGTTTCTGTGGTGATCTCCAAGACACTGAGGGATTTGCTGTGGTTATATAACATGTTCCAAAAAAAAAAAAATCAGCTTAACTACCAGGATCTATGAACACTGTCAGTATTTTTGAGTGTATCCTGGACATCATGACAGCCAAAGGGTTTTGTCTGCTTAATGGTGTGGGTATGTAAATAGAGAGAGAGGAAGGCGATCTCTCTGAGGTAGGCTTTCACCAGGCATACATGTCATCTGGTGACTGCTGCCTCTGGGCTTATCAACTGTAACTTGTCCTGCTGAAGGCTCTGCTACAAATCTGCATGGAGATTTTTTTGGCGAGTGCAGCTCATGCACGTTTTCTCTGATGGATATGAACCATGAAGTGCGTAATCCCCGGGTACTCCCTTTGACCTGGTGCTCTCCTTCTTTTTTGCTTGCTGGATCCACAGAGTTACACACCAATCACATTGGTTACATTCCAGCATTCTCCCTATACCTTTGTCAGATGATTATTTCCTTCCTTTCTCTTCCCTTCACTTTACCAATACTTGTAATTTGATTGTAGTTTGCACTGTATTTGGGGCAGGTACTTTTTTTAAACCACGCTCTCCTTCCTCCACCTCCCTCCCTGCACACACACACCATCTGCCATTCCTGGGTGTATTTGGTTTCATGAAAACGTCAACTTTCTTTTTAAGCAGACGGGCCTCTCTGATTCAGGTGGATACTGCTCTGAATTAAATGCCAGGGAGGGAAAGCGTGCTGTGCAGCCATGGGGATGTGGCAGCGTCCTGCCATGTGGCAATACATGCCACACCAACCAATGCTACCGAAGTGGACACTTTGCAAAGCCTTCATGTCTCCTGTTGGTAGCTCCCTGTTTCCCTGGTCCTAGTGGTGACAGAGGAAAAGCTCAGAAAGTTCAAACCATTCATAGTTGTCATGATCTAAATTGTCAGCTAAATGCTTGGATTTTGGCTGTCTTTGAGGCCTTTCACCTCTAAAGTGCTTGGTTGTTCTGCATGTCGCCCTGAGAAAGTCTGCCTGCATGCGTGAAATAAAGGGCTTGTTTTATATTAAAATGCAAATTCATCAGTGGTCATCATGGCATACACTTCACACTAAATGAACAGTGTAGCATGTTACTATTTTTAGCTGTAGTTAGAACTTCTTAACAGGGATCTACTCCTATCAGACTATTAATGGGTGTTCCTAAATTGAATGACGAGTCCTTTGGAAGAGAATGAAGCAAGATCTGAGAGGAAATACAGATGGGCAGATGAGACAGGCATGTTTTCTTAAAATACAAAGACCTCCCAAGTTCCCTCTGAATGTGTCACTGGGTCAGATAGCCCACAGCCTCACTAAATACAGCTGCTCTTGTGTTCTTACTTTCTTAACAGATGTTGTATAGTAATTGTATTTCTGCTCCTTCTTCCTTACAGGTACATTTAAGCACAGCTTCAGCACTCTTTTACCAAAACTGAGGACCATTGTTGACAATAGCACTGTGCGGCTGCCGTGGTGTGCCGTCATAATTTAACTTTCTAAATAACCAAGTTTTGTACATTTAATTGAATAATCTTTTCCCTAGTTGCCTAAGGTAAATATGTTGTATCTCTGACACAAAAGGGCAATAAATACAGGGCCAGAAAATCGTTTGGTACTCCACATCACCTGCATTAAACATACAGTCTTAAATTAGTCTCTAGGCAGCCTCCCTAGGTGGTGGAAGGATAGCTGTTCTAAAGGACAATTTATCCCACATTAAAATTGTTCTCTCTAAGTCAGGTGAGTCAAGTTGCCCTTTCCATCCAGAAGTGAGCAAGTCCGAGTGAGTGGTTTTGACTGATGGTTTAATCCATAGATGGCTAAAGTAAGACAGAATGGATCTGCTTATGGAAAGGAGTGAAATTCATAAGAGTATGCAATTGAATCCTTGAACACCTCTTTCTGGGCAAATGTTGACCCTTGATAGTGACTGGGGAACTGTTTTGCCAATCGACGGGGTTAACACAAAGGACACAGACACCAAGCTAAAGAAATGGGCTTATTTTACTTTAGTTTAAAGCAGCAGAAAGAATAAGCAAGGTAACGCACCTCGTCATTACTGCATAAAGCTAGCTATAGTGATTAAGAAAGATCCATCACCAGTTGCCCTCCTACTTTACCATCCCCCCGCCCTGTGCACCAGCTGGGGAGCCCCGTCCCAGCGAAGGGTCGCAGAGCCTTTCCCGGCAGCTGGGAAGTCCCACGCAGGGCGTCTGCTCGTAGGGGAGGTCTGCGTCTGTTGAGAGGGGGCCTGGCTTTTGTACAGTTTAACTAACAAGTCTAAACAAACGCACGGGAGATAGCTGGTAGATTGATATGCCTCAGTCAGGCATGTCCGGATCTGGCCAGGATCCGGGCACGTCTGAGGAGTTTCTGTTTTTCTTTACATTTGGGATTTATAGTTACTTCCTATTGTTTACTTATAGTTCCCAGGGATTGTTCCCAGGGTTGCAGCATTTTCATGCTGGTAAGATGCTGGTTGCTTCATTCTGATGATAAGATGCTGATTGCTGGTCGGGGAATTCACTCAGAAGTCAACCTTGGTTTGAGGCCTATTGTTTGGGCCTTTTCTGTTTCAGGAACCAGTAAAAAAAGGAAAGTCCCACTGGCATCACTTCAGCATGGAAACAGAACCTCCTCCTCCTCCACTGCTGGGCGCAGGGGTGCATGGCAGTGGTCGGAGCTGGGCAGCAAGCAGCTCACCCAAGGTGAGGAAGAGCTGAGTGCCAGTGTTGAAATGCAGATGAGCAGGGAAGCGTGAGAGAGGCTTTCCACCCCTCGCAGGCCGCAGCCAAATGTCTTTCCCCTCCCCTAGGCTGCCCTGTCAAACTTACTGTTGCCTTTTTCCTCTGTACCCCACACACTATGATTTTTGTACACAGAAAAATGACCATTGCCTAAACTTCCTTGTGTTTTTCACTGGGCTTGCCTGCTCTAACCAAAATGAGCACCATGAGCAGGGGAGATGCTAATTTTCCATGGAAACGAGTGGAAAATGAAGTTGGGTTCAAAATAATCTCTCCACATACACTTGCAGCATCTTAGTGCCTGTTGTGTTTGTTTTAGAGATCGGAAACCAGGCACAGCATGCTCAAATGACATGCTTGGTGTCATGCAGTATTAATAGCAGGAAGCTGAGGACTTGAATCTATGCCTGTTGTCTTAGTCACAGCTTCTTAGTAATTTTGTGGGTTTTGTTTGAATTTTTTAAACATTAGTGGTTTTTTTCTTTGCAGTATTGCTTCAGCCTATGTTGTGGTTTTTCATGTGAATGATATGCACACATCCATGAATAATAAAATTACTCATCGTTTCATAAGTAACTAGATCAGGTATTGAAACAGGGGGATGGAATAGGATTTAGGGAAATCAGGAATTTATCAGTTGCTGTTTTTTATCATGAAGCAGAAAACGAAGTTTTTTCAACGATGTCATCCTTTCTGGACTGGAAAATATTTCTTTGAGTGTACGCAAACTGGATGTGTTTGCCCATAAAGGCAAAATCTCCATGCATAAATCCCTCACATGGCCAAAGAGTACTTTGCTAATACGGAGTACGTGTGCTAGCTGGGCAGGTTCCTTCCACGCCAGCGCTGCTGTGTTGGTGTCAAAAGGTTCGTACTCATGTTCAGGCAGCGAAAAAGTCATCCCTCTTAACTCATATGCTGTGTTGGAAAATGCACCTACCCCGTGCAGGCCGGGCCTTAGCTTTATACAGAGACTGCATTTTGGAGCAGCTTTCCCCAGATGCTGCGCTCTGGTGCTGCAGCTGCTTTCTAAGTGGTTTCAGCTTCAACTAATGATAGTCGTGAAAGCAAGAGGTAGTTCTTCCTACAAACTGATGTTGAACACTAAATTGGTCCTGAGTAGTTATTTATATAACAGGGTTTTTTTCATATGGCATGCTTTAACAAAGCACAGAACAATGATACAGAGGAAAAGCAGATAGTGTTTCATTTATGTTGTACCTTTGTCACTACTTTGGAGGATAAAAGCAGTGGTGCTGTATGTCCAACACTGCAAACAACTTTCACAGCTTGTTAAATGCTGAAAAGAAGCTTGAGAGTTTAATCATTTACAAAAGCTGTTGGGTTTATAGCAGATAAAATATTTCCTGCTACAGAACACATTGAAAATGCTCATTTTCATAATATGATAATTCAGAACCAATAAGTTGCAGCTCCATCTTTTGATGTTATTACAGTGATGCTGAACTTTCACTGCTAACACAAACCTTTGTCACTAACTCAACTCCAGGGCACTGTCCTTGGTTTTTGCGTGATGGCATTGCCTTTCCACTCATAGATATAAGGTCTGTGTGTGCACGATAACCAGTGGAGGAAGTTGCAGGCTTTAACCAATCTTTTGGGTTTGTTTTGTTTTGTTTTGTTTTTTTTCACAAAAAGGGAAATGAATACCAATTAAATATATAAAAGCTTAATTTCAGTTGTGCAGATTACTTAAGTGCAAAGACAAAGTGAGTTGTAATTAGGCACTTGAAAATAAGCACAATGTTTATGCCAGGGCCATTAACTCAGAGGTACTAGGTAACAGTTGCAGTGATTGGAGAAGAAAAATCCATGATTATGTGCACTGAGAAGTCTCAACTGACCAGATTCTGAAGTGGCATTTGCTTTTATTCGTATTGGTAATAATCATCTGCTAAAAATGACTTGTTTTCATTTTGTGTGTGGTCAAAACTCATTACACTGTAGCTTTTTGACACTACTGCTGACTTTTCTTAGAGCTGGAGAATCTGGAAGATTCTCTGTGTTTGAGCTGCTTCCCTCTGATTTAGGTTGTTCAGATTGTGGAAAACATAGGCATGATTCGTGCCAAAATAAAATACGGTGTGATAAATGTAATTATTGTACCCTGTGTGGGTCTGAAATGATGTGTGATCACTATAACCTGTATAATAATTGTGATGAATGTTGGAATCAAATCGAGAATATGCAAGAATAAAATATAGATGAGTGTGCTTCTTGCTCGGAACAATGTAACCACTTCTTAGAAACTCCGCCTTGAGCTGATGCAACCTCTGCTGAGAACAGCCCGCTGAAAGACAAAATCCCGCCACTTCCAAAAGATCCAATAGTACAACAGCGCGCCAAGAGGCAGAGACCTCCAGACTTTCAAAGGACCCAACAAGGGACGGACATGTACCCCAGCAACTCGAATGATCCAACGGAGGAAGAGCAGGACGACTGTCTGGTAAATGGGGATTGGTCAAGACGCAGGTACAGGAGTATAAAAGGCACTGCTGTTAGAACTCGGGGTGCGTGTGGCAGAGCTGAGACTCCCCACGCGCCCAGCGCTGCTTTGCTTATTGCTTCTCACCCTAAGTTGATTGAACCCAAATAAAATTGTATGCTTGTTATGAGATTGGACTTCAGTCAATTATAACAAGATGTTTGATAGAGTTGGTGCAGGATGAGTGTTCAGGCAACTGTTTCTCCTCCAATTACACTGATTTCGTTATTTTCTTGCTCACTTAAGACTGATTATTTTATCTCCTGCCATTATCACAGAACAGCTTTTTCTCTGACTGAATCTTGTTATTGATCCAACTTGAAAGAATAATTTTGATAGTCTATGTATTTTGTATAATCTTTCTTTGACTGAAGTTAGGAATGTTAATCCATGTGTCATTTCAAGATTGCATTGAAAGTGTTTCTCTCCACCTATATCCTTATCCCTATGTAACCTTAATGATGTGTAGCTACTACACTGCAGCAACTCTCTCTCCTACTTTTCCAGTTGACTAATAGCCCCGTGCCCCAAACTGCGGATGTCCCCAGGTGCCAGGGAGGTCAGCAAAAGTGGCCGGGCACACAGCATGCCATAGGAAATGTTTCACAGCTCAGAGGGAGAAACCGTTCTGGGAGCAAGTCAGGACACTTTGTTTCCTATGAATTCATATTTTTAGGCAAAGCTTCTGTATCCATTATTGTCAGCTTTTTCTTCTACCTGACTCCCTGTTAGTGTAAAATTTGTACAAACTTTAGCATCATTTGAGTCTCAACTTCTCTTTCAGTCTGGTTGGAATCAGATGACAGATTTTAAGATAAGCAGGTAGGAAATGCCAGGGCATGCACCATACGCCATGATCACACAAGCTTTGCTTCCAAACTGAGCTAAAAATGACTGCTGAAGGATAATGAGACATAATTACAAATCTGAGTGAGAGCTG
The DNA here is from genome assembly GCF_018691265.1 of Tyto alba. Classification (NCBI taxonomy): domain Eukaryota; kingdom Metazoa; phylum Chordata; class Aves; order Strigiformes; family Tytonidae; genus Tyto; species Tyto alba. Next base: position 46,501 of record NW_024881305.1, read on the forward strand.
TCTGCACTGTTTCACTATGAAGGTGGTTACTGCTAATGCACGACTATTTGTCTATAATGTGGATACTATTAACAGGAAACTTCCTGTAGCAAACTACAGCTAAACTATGCATTCACTGAGAATTCCGATGAGTGTGTTTTTCGATTGTTCAATATAATCTACCATCAAGGTAATTTGGCTTTTTTTCTGCAAGTCATTGTCGTGGTTTGGGCCTGGTTGGCAGCCAACCACAACGCAACAGCTCTCTCTCCCTTCTCCTCCAGCAATGGGAAGGGGCAGAGAGCCAGGCTTGGGGTTCGAGATAGGACTGGGATGGGGGAAAATTCCCCTTTATGATCACGAGCAAAAGGCAGACTCGTTAGGAGAGGAAAAAAAGAACAGACATTTATTACAGACACTAACAACACATAACAGAGTAGGATAGTAGAAGCATTGCCACATCTTGAGAACACCTTCCCCCCACCCCTCCCTTCTCCCCGGGCTCAGCTCTGCTCCCAATATCTCTACGTCCTCCCCCAGTGGCTCAGGGGCAGGGAATGGGGGGTGCAGGCAGGGATGCCACTTCAGTGAGGGGAGTGTCCGAAACTTGTTCTCTCCTGCTCCATCGTGGTCCCCCCCTCTCACAGGAGACAGTCCTCCACAAACTTTCTCCAACATGAGCTCCTCCCATGGGCCGCAGCGTTCCCCACACTGCTCCAGTCATGGGTCACTAACTACCTCCGACTGGATTCCCTCCCACGGCTGCAGCCCTTCCCGAGCTGCTCCAGTGTGGGACTCCCCCGCATGCTGCAATCCTCCCAGCACTGAATTACAGCAGCGGGGCTGCCTTTTCCCATGAGACCCCGGCCTTCTTCGGGCACAGCACCTTGATTATACCAAGCAGAAGCCACAGGCCATAAATCAGTGTCTGCTCCACCGTAGATCTCCATGGGTGGCGGGGGGGGCCACCCTGCCGTCTCACCACAGGATACAGGGGGGTCTCTGCTCCGGCACACCTCCCCCCTCCTTTCTTCCTCCGTTCCTCCACTGACCTTGGTGTTCATGCAGCTGCAGCAACTCCTCCTCACAAGTCTGACTGCCCGTCACCACATTCCTTCTTAAATACGTTATCGCAGAGGCGCAGCTGATGGGCTCAATTTCCCAAACAGAAGTGGAGCTGACGTGGAGCTGGAGGGAGCTTCAAGAAGCTTCTCACAGGGGGCTGCCCCGATAGCCCCCTCCCCTGCCACCAAAAAACTCCACCACTCATTCAACCCAGGACAGTCATTAGCATAATAAATTGCTTAATATGCATCTTTTATTGTGAACTAATTCATCCTTTGAGGGGAAAAAAAAGGCAATCACTAGTGTGAAATCCTAATTTAAAATATGCTTGGGAGCATATTTGGCAAGATAATGCTGATGAAAGTGAGAATTTGAAATCCAGCTAAACCAAAAATCATTTGCTTAGCTGTAGCATTTACAATAAATAAGCATATTCCTTATAAACTGCCTTGTTACATTGTTCAAGTAATGAACAGATTCATTTTTCAGGTTCAATATCATGACCTCGTGGCACTTGTTGAACTGTTTTTCTCATACGTCTTTGTCTTGTCCGTCTGCATAAATCTGATCTTAAACGAGAGGAGCAGTGAGGCTGTGACTTTGCATACGGCCTCTGTTCTGCTGGGCAGTTCCGTCATCTTTATCAAATATACTCATACCAATTAAAGTAAGCAACAGCGGTAAGACTGAACCAATATTTGATCACCCCTACAATTGGCAGTGCATTACTGTAACTAATAAGAAGCCTTTCCTCCTCTGTTAATCATACCTTCCGCCTTCAAAAGCTCAGCTGAGCAGCACTATCTAATGGAATACGTAATAACTCAATCACAGGGAGAGAGCTATCTCCTCAGCTGCTCTGCAGCATCTGTCACTACGTTTGTTTGATATTTGAAAATGTAAGAATACATTATAAGTGGTTGAGATATCTCATGAAAGAAATCATCATGTACAAAGCTGTTAGAGCTTGTAAATAGAAGTTTCTTCTAAAGTGATCCCTGTCCTGCATTCCCTACCGAAGAGGGAATTAACATGTGTGGAAAGGCTATTTTAGCTCTTCAATTGAATGCTTCTTCCTGGGGGATTGTTCGTAATTCCGCACCCAAAGACACTCTCTTCTAGAAGAGGACAAAAAATATTTCGATGCACCAGAGAAAACTGTTCTTCATCCATTCTTATTTTTAAAAAAATTCTGCACAAAATCTTGCTTTTTACTTAACTCTTCAGCAGTAATTTCTGTCACATAATAACCATCTCATTACCCATCACATACCTAAAAAGCCCATGAAACTCCAGTGCTTCAAGTTCCAGTTCATGCCACCTTTTCAAGTATAAAAAGGTGTGTGCTTCCTGATGTGTCTGCTTTTGAAAATATATCAAAAACACAGGTCATATGCCCAGGACAATTAGCAGTTTCTCATCCTGCCAGGCCTAATACTGTATAAAGAAACACTACGCACACTGCAGACTGCACCAGGTACTTTTAACGCTATTCACATTCCTCTCCAGATGTCTGGGCGCTATGAAATAATAAACCTTTTATTTCTTTTGTCTTCCAAGAGGAAGAAAAGTCCTCTTTATTAATAGCTTTCTTTTAAACAAAAAGTTCTTTAAAAATGTTACCTGCATAGATAACAATCTCTCATTTGAAATACAAAAAAAAAAAAAAAAAAAAGGCTACTTTTCCTTCTAATACTCCCTTCCAAATTCCCCCCAAAAGGCAGCAGAAAGGGTTTCAATAAAAATATTACCTTTCCACTGGTATATCAATCCGCCTATCTCTGCTTCCTTTCACTGGGAACACAAAAACACTAATCAGAGCCAGAATAAGCGTTTTTAGGCCCACAGCGAAAACTTCTCACAGAAAGCACCTACATGGACGATCGTCGCTGTGCAGCACTGTTTCCTCCAAACTACCATGCTGCACATGGCAATCCCTGTCTAGCTGCTTCCTTTCACTGGGAACACACAAATCTTCAGCAGAGCCAGAATAGCACTTTTAGGCCCACAGCAAAAACTTCTCACCGAAAGAATGGAATGCTGGATAGACGATGGTGAAATGGGCAGATGACTGCTTTCGCAGAGTGATGGAGAGATGACTGGGTGGAGGGTGCAGGAATGAATGGTCCAGAAATGTGGAAAGAGGGATGATGAGGTGGATGGATGGATGGATGGATGGATGGATGGATGGATGATGGATGGATGGATGGATGGATGGATGGATGGATGGATGGATGGATGGATGGATGGATGGATGGATGGATGGATGGATGATGGATGGACAGACAGACAGACACATGAATGACTAGAGAATTTGGTGGAGGGATGAATGGGTTGATAAATACATGGATGACTGGACAGAATGTTGTGCTGGGATCTGGCCTTCTTAATGGTTGGTTGGCTGGCTGAATGCGTTGCCTCAGGGGTGGAAGATTGTTCATGCAAAATGTATGGTGAAGGGATGTTGGCCTGCGTGGATGAGTGGAGAAAGAGCCGGAGAGATGGATGTGTGATTTGATGGTTGGTTGGATTGGTTGAAGGCTGGGTGACTTGGTGACTGGCTGGATTGATGGATGGTTGGACAGATGGACGGATGGATGGTTGGACAGATGGATGGGTGGATGGACGGAGGGATGGATGGATGGATGTTTATCTCCTGCTTTGTCACCTCTCTATTACAGCTCCAGCCGAGCCAGAGGAACCACCATTGCAGCCAACCCTGGGTGAGCTCAAGGCCTCCCACGTCCCCCCTGAGTCCGTGGAGCTGGAGTGGAGCATCCCCAAGGGCACCTTTGACTCCTTCACGGTGCAGTACCGGGATGCCCAAGGCCAGCCGCAGGTGCTGCCCGTGGATGGGGGTTCCCGCACGGTGACCGTGCCGGGGCTGTCCCCGTCGCGCCGCTACAAGTTCAACCTGTACGGGGCGTGGGGTCGGAAACGTCTGGGCCCCGTCTCCACTGACGCCGTCACAGGTGAGGGGGCACCTGCAGGTCCCATCCCATCCCCGTCCCCTTTGGGCTCTGGGTTTGGGTCACGGCAGGAGCTGGGACCGGGCCTGTGCTGGTGCTTGGGACGGTTGTGAAATGGGTTCCTCTTGTGTGCTGAGTGGGGGCTGGCCAGATGTTTGCGTGGGAGCGTTTGGAGGATTGGAAGGACAGATTGGTGGCAGGAGGGTTTGATCAAGGGACTCTTTGGTTGAACGAATGGAGCTGCGGATGGATGGGCAGAGGTTTGACTGGTTGGCTGGCTCAGTGGGTGGATGGATGGAGGGAAGCGGATGGATGGAGTGTTTCTTGAAGGGTCTGGGGGCGGATTTTGGGGTCTCCAACGGGAGGTTTTGGGGGTTCGGGGGAGGTGTCAGGGTCTGGCAGGGGGTGGGGGGCCGTTTTGGGTGGTGTCGTCGTGTCCCCCCCCCCCCCCAACCTCACCGCGCCCCCCATGCGCATGCGCAGGACGGGCCCGCGCTGGAGCGCGAGGTGCAGCAGCCCCATGCGCCAGCCCTGCCCCTCGGCCCCGCCTCCCGCGCCTCGCCCCGCCCCCAGCCCCGCCAGCACCAGCGCGGCCGCCATCGCTGGGAGGGGGGGTGGGTGTGTGCACCCCGGAGGAGCCCCTATATTGGGGGGGCACCCCAAGCCCCGCCCCAATGAAGCCACGTCCCCCCCATAGGCGGCAGCTGGGGGTGCTGGGAACACACGTTTATTGGGGGCTGCAGTGGCTGGGGGGGTCCCCAATAAATGGGGGGACCTTGGGGGGCCCCTCATTGGGGGGAGGGGGGAAATCACCATGGCTGGGGGTAATTGGGGGGCAGGACCTTGCAGGGGTCCCCATTAAGGTGGGGGGGTCCCCAAAAGAAGGGGGACCTAATAAGGTCCTCAACATTTGGGGGGGGTCCCCATTATGCTGGGGGGTCCTCAAGGCTGGGGGAGTCCCTAAAAGGGTGGGGACCCGTGGGGGTCTCTGGGGTCGATATTGGGGTGCAGGGTCCCCATCATAGGTGGTTTTGGGGTGGGACCCTGAGAGCGATATTGGGGTGCAGGGTCCCCATGGCTGGGGGTTTTGGGGTGGGATCCCGGGGGGGGATCCCCAATAGGGTCCTCAAGGGTTAGGAGGGGGTTCCCATTAAGGTGGGGGATCCCCAAGAGTTGGAGGGGGGTGTGTGTCCCTAAAAGGGTGGGGACCCGTGAGGGTCTCTGGGGGTGATATTGGGGTGCAGGGTCCCCATGGCTGGGGGTTTTGGGGTGGAATCCCGGGGGGGGGGGGGTCCCCAATAGGGTCCTCAATGTTTGGGGTGGGGGAATCCCTAATAAAGAGGGACACACACACACACACACACACACACACACACACACACTCTGCAGGGTGTTTCTGTAGCGGGCATGTGCCCCAGGGGAAGGGATTGGGGGGGGGGGGGTGTTGTTCAAGGGGGGGTTTCGGTGACTGGGTGGGGGAGGTGACCCCCCCAAGAGGTTTATCTTTTTTTTGGGGGGCGCCCCTCAGGCCAGGCCCCCCTCGAAGCCGCGCAGGCGCCGGGCCAGCTGCAGGTCCTTGGGGTAGAGGGTGACGCGCCGGGCATGCAGTGAGCAGAGCGAGGCGTCCTCCAGCAGCCGCACCATGAACGCCTCTGCTGCCTGCGCCCACCCCCCCAAAAAAAACAACAAACAACTCAGGGCCCCCCCCCCCCCCCCCCAAAATCCAACACCCCCCCCCTCCCTTTGGGGACACCCCTGGGGGGCAGGGATACCTCCCTCCAAAGCCAGACCCCTCTCACCACCCACGGAACCCCCCTCAGCACCCAGAGGAACCCCCCTCTAATACCCACCCCCCCCAGCACCCATAGAACCCCCCCCCAAACCCATCCCAGCACCCATGGCCCCCCCAGCACCCTGGAGACACACAGATGTTCCTCCCAGCTCCCATAAGGGATCCCCCCCCACCAGACACCCCCCCAAACACCCATAGGACACCCTCAAACCCATCTGAGCACCTATGGGACCCCCCCCCAGCACCCACAGGACACCCTCATCACCCATAGGATGCCCCTCCCAGCACCCATAGGACACCCTCATCACCCATAGGATGCCCCTCCCAGCACCCATAAGCCCCCCAGATGAACCCACAGATGCGCCTCCCCTCGGCACCCATAGAACCTCCCCAATCTCCTCCTATCACCCACAGAACCCCCTCAAACCCATCCCAGCACCCATGGGCCCCCCCCAGCACCCTGCAGACACCCCCACACCCCCTCAAATGATCCCTCCAGCACCCATATGGGACGCCCCCACCAGACTCCCCCCCCCAAGCACCCATAGGACCCCCCAGGCCCCCTCCAGCACCCATAGGACCCCCCCTGCACACATAGGACCCCCCCAAATGAACCCCCAGCACCCATGGGCCCCCCCAGCACCCATAAGCACCCCCAGATGTTCCCCCCCAGCACCCACAGAATTCCCCACACCCTTCCTATCTCCCATAGGAACCCCCAGACCCGCCCCCCCAGCACCCATGGGCTCCCCCCAGCACCCATAGGACCCTCCCAGCACCCATAAGCCCCCTCAGATCAACCCCCAGCATCCGAGGCCTCCCCTCCCTCAGCACCCATAGAACCCTCCCAGACCCCTCCAGCACCCAATACCTCCCCCAGCACCCATAGGACCCTCCCAGATCCCTCCCAGCACCCATAGGACCCCCCCCAAATGAACCCCCAGCACCCATGAGCCTCCCCCAGCACCCACAGGACCCCCCCCAGCACCCACGGGCCCCCCCCAGCACCCACCTCCTGCAGGGCCACCAGCGCCATCCGCTGCCACCGATAATCCACCCCCCGGGTAAACATGAGCAGATCTCCCGCACCTGGGGACACGGGGACACCCCAAGTGACACCGTGGGGATACCCCAGGTGGGGGGACAACCCCATGGTGGGGGGAGGGGGGGAGGGAGGGAGTACCCTGGGGACAGCCCGAGCATGGGGACACCCTGGGGTGTCACCTTAGGGACACCTGGGGACACCCCACCCCAGGGCGAGGGACAGCAGGGATGTGGGGGACACCTTTAGGGACATTTTGGGGACCCCCCCACGCCAGGGCAAGGGACACCAGAGATGTGGGGGGCACCTTGGGGACATTTTGGGGACAACGCTGGGGACACGTTGGGGCCCCCCACCCCAGGGCGAGGGACAGCAGGGATGTGGGGGGCACCTTGGGGACATTTTGGGGACCCCCCCACGCCAGGGCAAGGGACACCAGAGATGTGGGGGGCACCTTGGGGACATTTTGGGGACACGTTGGGGACATGTTGGGGCCCCCCACCCCAGGGCGAGGGACAGCAGGGATGTGGGGGGCACCTTGGGGACATTTTGCGGACCCCCTGGGCATGGGGACAGTGCCCCTCTGGGGGGAGGGGCACAGGGGACAGCCCGTACCCCCCAGGGACTGTGGTGGTGGGGGGACGGGGACACCCCAAGGACATTGGGAGGCGGACAAGGCCACTGCGTCACCGGAGGAGAGGGGGAGGGGACAAGGCCAGAGGGAGGGGACCCACGTCATCGCAGGGGCCAAGGACATTGGGGGGCTGGGGGAGGTGGGGGACCCGGGGGGTGTTTGGGGGTGCCTGGGGGATTCCGGGGGGGGGTTTTGGGAGGTTTGGGGGTGCTGGGGGGGGGTTGGGGGTCCTGGAGGGGATCTGGGGGGGGTTTAGGGGTGCCAAGGGGGTGTGGGGGGGTTGGTTTGGGGTGTCCCCCACGGGGGTTTGGGGGTGTCTCCGCAGGGATGGGTTTTGGGGTGCCCAGGGAAGTGGGTGCGGGTTGGGTGTCGCCTGAGGGGGAGCGGGTTTTGGGGTGCCCCCAGGGTGGGTTTTAGGGTTCCCCAGGGTGGTTTTGGGGTGCCCAGGCAGGTGGGTGGGTTTTGGGGGTCCCTAGTGGTGCTTTTGGGGTGCCCCCGGGGTTGTTTTGGGGCACCCAGGAAGGTGGTTGGTTTTGGGGTCCCCCCTGGGGTGGGTTTTGGGTTCCGCTGGGAATTGATTTTGGGGTTCCCCCAGGGTGGTTCTGGGGTGCTCAGGCGGGCAGATGAGTTTTGGGGACCCCCAGGGAGGTTTTGGTGTCCCCCGGGGTGGGTGTTGGGGCTCACCAGGCGGGCGAAGGGCCCGGGGCGCAGGAGCAGGTGGTGCTGCTCTGGTACCTGCGGATCTCCTGCAGCACCCGCTGGCTGGGGCGAAACCCTCGGGACATGGGGGACAGGGACAGGGTCAGGGGGGATGGGGAGGGGAAATGGGGGGACAGGGACAGGGTCAGGGGGGATGGGGAGGGGAAATGGGGGGACAATGGGTGGACAGGGACAGTGTCGGGGGGGGGGGGAGGGGGGAGGACATGGGGGGACAGGGACAGCTTCGGGGGGGGCGGGGGGGGATGGAGGGGGGACGGGGGGGACAGGGGGAGACAGGGACAGCGTCGGGGGGACAGGGGGGACACGGGGGAACAGGGACAGCATTGGGGGGTGACAGGGCGGGTGGGACGGGGGGGAACAGGGACAGTGTTGGGGGGTCACAACAGTGGGACATGGAGGGGGACAGGTGTGACAGGGACAGTGTTGGGGGGGACACCAATGGGGTATGGGGGGGGACAGGGACAGCGTCAGTGGGGCTGGCACTGGGGGAGGGCTATGACAGGGGGTGACACCAAGGGGACACGGAGGGGGGGGGCAGGGGGGACTCAGGGCACAGGGCCGGGGGATCTCTAGGTCTCAGCGTGAGGGGACGCGGCTGGGAGGGATCTATAGGGGCTGCATGGGGGATACAGAGGATCTGTAGGGGCTGGGGGGGGAGGACGGGGGAACCTATAGGGTCTGGGAGGGATCCATAGGGCCAGGGAGGATGACAGGGGAACTATAGGATCCAAAGAGATCTATATGGCCCAGGGCAGGAATAACAGAGGGATCCATCCAGTCCAGGGTTGGGGGGAGGCAGGGATCCATAGGGTCCCTCTCCCGGGAGTTCTATAGGGGCTGGGAGAGATCTATAGGGTCTGGAGGGGGTGGGGATCAACGGGGCCCGGGGGAATCTATAGGGCTGGGTTTGGGAAAGAGAGAGAACTATAAGGTCGGGGGGGGAACCTACAGGGTCCAGGGTGGAAAGGGAGGGACCTATAGGGTCTGGGAGGGACCTATAGGGTTTGGGGGAGTCTATAGGATGCAGGGTGGTAGGGAGGGACCCATAGGGTGTAGGAGGGATCTATAGGGCTGGGGATCGGGGAATTTATAGGGTTGGGGGGATCTATAGGGGGAGGGATCTATAGGGTGTGTGGAGATCTATAGGGTCTGGTGGTAGGGAGTGATCCATTGGGTCCAAGAGGGGTCTATAAGGCCGTGGAGGGGGGTCAGGGAAGGGTCTGTAGTGTCCAGGGGGGATTTAGAGAGGGATGTATAAGGTCCAGGGGGGGGTCTATAGGGCCCGGAGGGTGGGGGGGGTTAGGGAAGGATCTATAGGGTCCAGAGGGAGTCTATAGGGGGGGGGGTGTGATCAGGGAAGGTTCTATAGGGCTGGGGTGGGTGGGCGGTCAGGGAAGGGTTTATTGGCCGGGTGGGGGGGCGGTTCTATAGGGCCGGGGGGGGTGGTCAGGAAAGGGTCTATAGGGTCGGGGGGGCTCTATAGGGCTGGGGGGGATGTCAGGGAAGGGTCTATAGGGTCAGGGGGGTTCTATAGGGGTTGGGGGGGTTCTATAGGGCCGGGGAGGGGGTCAGGGAAGGATCAGGGCGATCTACAGGGGGGTTCCATAGGGGGGGTCCCAACCCCTCCCCTTCCACTCACGACGGGGCCGGCGGGCCGGGGTCGGGGCCGGAGGCGGGGGCCGGAGGCGGGGTCTCGGGACGCGGCGGCGCCGGGGCGCGGCGGGCTTGGAGCGGGGCATGGCGAGGCTCCACCCCCTTGGGGGGGAGGGGTGGGGAGAATGAGGGGTCCGGCCCGCGGTGCCCCCCTCCAACCGCCCCTAAGCCCCCCCCCCCCCAGCCTACGTCACTCCCCACCGCTCCCCCTTCCTCCCCTCTATGACATCCCCGCGCCGTGACGTCACGGCCGAGCCCCCCCCCCGAGCCTCCCCCTAACCTGTCGCTGCGCTCGGATGGATTCAAACTTCCGCGCCCTGACGCCACTTCCGCCCGCCGCTCCCACGGCCCGACCAATAGGCGGCCGCTCGGCAGTTCTGCGCTGTCGGAGGCCGCGTCTCGATGGTGACTCGGCGGCCGCGGAGCGGGAAGAGACAGAGGGGACATTAGCATAAATTTGCATATCCGCGCCCCACCACGGTGAGCGCTGGCTCAGCGTTTCCCGGGGGAAGGGGGGAGGCACTTGTTCCCAGTATGACCCCAGTTACACCCAACATGCTCCCAGTCATTACCAGTGTGATTCCCAGCCGCATCTGTTTGCCCCCTGTGGTCCCACTTGCTCCCAGTACGATCCCAGTCACCTCCTGAATGGACTCACTCTTCCCAGTCACTCCCAGTTGCTCCCAGCATGGTCCTGCTCACTCCCAGTTGCTCCCGGTGTGACCCCAGTTGCTCTCAGTCACCCCTAGCGTGCTTCCAGTCACTCTACTTGCCCCAGTGTGACCCCAGTTGCTCCCAGTCACTCCCAGTACGATCCGGCAGCCAGCAGTGTGCTCCCAGCTCCTCCCACTGTATCCCAGTTGCCCCCAGTGTGCTCCTAGTCGCTCCCAGTTCCTCAGTGTGATCCCAGTTCCCCCCAGTCTGGTTCCATGTAATTCCAGTTGCTCCCAGCATGAGCCCAGCTGCTCCCAGTGTGACCACAGTTGCCCCCAGCATAGTCCCAGTTGCTCCCAATATGATTCCAGTTACACCTAACATGCTCCTAAGCACTTCCACTCACTCCCAGTATGATTTCAGTTGCCCCAGCATGATCTCAGTTGCCCATAGCGCAGTTCCAGTTGCTCCTAGTATATCCCAGTTGCCCCAGCATGCCCCCCAATCACTCCCAGTTGCTCCCAGAATGGTCCCAGCTACTTCCAGTATGATTCCAGTTGCTCCCAGTATGATCCCAGTTGCTCCCAGAGTAGTTCCAGTTGCTCCCAGTACATACCAGTCACCCCCAGCATGCTCCCAGCCATTTCCAGTCCCTCCCAGTTGTCCCCAATATGATTCCCGTTGCTCCCAATATGATCCCAGCTGCCCCAGCGTGCTCCCAGTCCCTCACAGTATGACTTCAGTTGTTTCAAGTATGACCCCAGTTGCCCACAGCATAGTCCCAGTCACAACCAGTATGATCTCAGTTACACCCAACATGCTCCTAATCATTCCCAGTTTCTCCCAGTCACCCCCAGTATGATCCCAGTCACTCCTAGGTTGACCCTTGTATATTCACAGTATGATCCCAGTTTCCCCCAGCATACTCCCAATCCCTCCCAGTATGATCCCACTTCCAGCATGATCCCAGTCACTCCCAGTATGGTCCCAGCTGCCTCCAACATGCTCCCAGTCACTCCCAGTCACTCCCATTTGCCCCTACCATCACCACAGTTGCTCCCAGTCACACCCAACATGGTTCCAGTCACTCCCAGTATGATTCAAGTCACTCTCAGTATGATTCAAGTCACTCCCAGTATGATCCAGTTGCCCATAGCGTAGTTCCAGTTGCTCCCAGTATATCCCAGTTGCCCTCAGCATGCCCTCAAACACTCCCAGTTACTCCTAGCATGCTCCCAGTCATTCCCAGTCCCTCTAAATATTACTCCAGTTGCTCCCAGTATGATCTCAGTTGCCCACACCAGTTCCAGTTGCCCCAGTGTGCTCCTAGTCACTCCCAGTCACTCCCAATATGATCCCAGTCACTCCCGGTATGGTTCCAGTCACTTCCAGTTGACCCTAGCATGAGCCCAGCTGCTCCCCGTGTGATCCCAGTTGCCCCCAGCATGCTCCTAATCACTCCCAGTTGCCCCCAGCATGCTTCCTGTCAACCCACTATGATCCCAGTTGCCCCAGAGTGAGCCTAGTCACTCCCAGTTGCCCCAGCACGGTCCCAGTTGTTCCCACTATATCCCAGTTGCCTCCAACATGACCTCAGTCACTCCCATTACTTACCAGTACGATTCTCATTGCTCTCAGTATGATCCCAATTGCCTGTAATGTAGTTCCAGTTGCTCCCAGTATATCCCAGTTGCCCTCAGCATGTTCCAAATCACTCCCAGTCGTTCCCAGTTGCCCCCACCATGACCCCAGATGCTCACAGCATAGTCCCAGTCACTCCCAGTATGATCCCAGTCACCCCCAGTTGCTCCCAGCATGAGCCCAGCTGCTCCCAGTATGATCCCATTTGCTCTCAGCGTGGTCCCAGTTGCTTCCATCCCTACCATATGATTCCAGTTGCTCCCAGTATGACCTCAGTTGCCCACAGTATAGTCCCAGTTGCTCCCAGTGTGATCCCAGTCTCACCCAACATGTTCCTAATCACTCCCAGTTGCTCCCAGTCACCTCCAGTACGATCCCAGTCACTCCTATTATATCCCCTGTATATTCCCAATATGATCCCAGTTGCCCTCAGTGTATTCCCAGTTTCTCTCAGTGTGATCCCAATATGCCCCCAGCACATTCCCAGTTGCTTCCAGTTGCCCCCAGCATGCTGCCAGTTGCCCCCAACATGCTCCCAGTCACTCCCAGTATGATCCCAGTCACCCACTGGGTACTTCCCAGTATATCCCAGTTGCCCCCAGCATGTTCCCACTCACTCCCAGTCACCCTCAGGGTGATCCCACTTTCTCCCAGTCACTCCCGTTCACCCGCAGTGTGCTCCCGGTATGATCCCAGGGGCTCCCAGTATGATCCCAGTTACCCCCAGCATGGTCCCAGTTCCTCCCAGTGTGCTCCCAGTGGCTCCCAGTATGAACTCAGTTGCCCACAGCATAGTTCCAGTTTCTCCCAGTATATCCCAGTCTCCCCAGCACGGTCACAGGCACCTCCAGTCACTCCCAGTTGCTTCCAGTTTGGTCCACACTGCTCCCAGTTCCTCCCAGTCTGATACCAGTTGCTCCTAGTGCGCCCCCAGCACACTCCCAGTCACTCCCAGTTGCCCCCCAGCATGATCTCACTTCCCCCCAGTATGGTCCAAGTCACTTCCAGTGTGGTACTACTTGCTCCCAGTAACTCCCAGTTGCACCAGCATGGTCCCAGTTACCCCCCCTCCCCATAATCCCACTTCCTCCCAGTATGGCCCAGTTTCTTCCAGCATGGTCCCAGTTGCTCCCAGTGGCTCCCAGTTGGCCCCCCAGCGTGGTCCCAGTGGCTCGTGGTATGTTCCCAGTGGCTCCCGGTGGCGGGGTCAGGCGGGGCAGCCGAGGGGCGCAGGGTGTGCAGGAAGTCCAGCAGGGGGCGGCAGGGCGTGGCTGGGGCGCAGCGGGGCGGGGCGGCACCTCCTCCACCCAGGGGTGGGGACCCAGCAGGAACTGGGGGCTGGGGGGGACGGTGACACGGGGACGGGGGGACACGGGGGGACAGTTGGGGTCAGTTGGGGACACTTGGGGACACAGGGACATTGGGGACATTTGGGGACAGTTGATGACGGGGGGACATGAGGGACACAGGGGACATTTGGGGACATTTGGGGACACTTGGGAATATGGGGGACATGGGGGGACATTTGGGGAGACTTGGGGACAGTTGAGGACATGGGGACACATGAAGACACATGGGGGACATTTGGGGATATTTGGGGACATGGGTGGACATGAGGGACATTTGGGGATATTTGGGGATATTTGGGGGACAGGGGGACATGGGGGACAGTTGGGGAAATGGGGGGACATGGGGACATGGGGGGACATGGGGGACAGTTGGGGAAATGGGGGGACATGGGGACATGGGGGACATGGGGGACATTTGGGGACACGGGGTTATTTGGGGACAGCTGAGGACATGGGGGAACATGGGGGACATGAGGGATATTTGGGGACACTTGGGGTCATGTGGCACATGGGGACATTTGGGGACAATTGAGGACAGTTGGGGACATGGGGGGCATTTGGGGATACTTGAGGACTTTTCAGGACATGGGGGGACACGGGGGACACTTGGGGACATGGGGATGGGGGGGACATGGGGACCTTCGGGGACCTTTGGGGACATTTGGGTCCCTTCTCACCATCCATTGGTGTCCATCCCCGCCCCATCAGCAGGATCCTCTGAGGGGGGCGGACCCTCAGCGGGCAGCTGCCCCGCCCTAGCACCTGGCCACGCCCCCCGGGCCACCTCTGCCGCCCAGTTGGGACCAGTCAGCACCAGTAACAACCAGTACACACCAGTAACGCCTCCAGCGCAGCTCACACCCCCACACACACCCCCCAGCTTTCCCAGTCCGGCCCAGTTCAGTCTCAGGCTCTCCCAGTGTGACTCAGGGTCCCCACTGTGCCACCCCAGTATGGCCCAGTACATCCCAGTGCTCCCCAGTATAACTCAGGGCCCCTCTAGCTTCACCCCAGTATGGTCCAGCATATCCCAGTTCCCCCTAGTATGGCCCAACCCCCCTCCCAGTATGGCCCAGGGACCCCCATGGTGCTCTTATGCCCCTCCAGTGCTCCACCAGCACCTCTCTGTACATCCCAATATAGACCAGTATTGTCCCACAGCGCCCTCTAGTGGCCCTTCAGCCCCTCCCAGTGCCCCCAGGCTCCTCTCCCAGTCCTCTCACCCTCTCCCAGTGTGCCCCTCCAGTCCTCCCAGTCTCCCCAGTTTCCATCCCAGTCCACCCAGTTTCCACTCCCACTCCCTCACAATCCCCCCAGTCTCCTTTCTCAGTCCACCCAGTCCCTCCCAATGCCCCCATTCTTCCCCCAGTCCTCTCAACCCCCACCCCCAGTTTCCCCCTGAGCACCTCCCAGTCCCTCCCAGTCCCCCCAGTCCCACCTCCCAGTAGAACCTCCAGGATTTCGATCTCAAAGGCCAGGAAGGGCCCAACCTCACTCTGGGCCAGTGCTTGAACCACCAGTGCTGGGGTCAGGGGACAAGGTCATGGGGGTCAGGGGTCATGGGGGTCACAGGGGTCAAGGGCATAGGGGTCAGAGTCATGGGGATCCTGGGGTCAAGGTCATGGGGGTCAGGGTCACGGGGGTCACAGGGGTTAGGGTCACAGCAGTCATGGGGTCAAGGTCACAGGGGTCATGGTCACAGGGGTCACAGGGGTGTTGTGGTTTGAACCTACTCAGCAGCTAAATGCCACACAGCCGCTCACCCACCCTCCCCCCACTTGGGAATGGGGAGGGAATCGGAGGGGCAAAGGGAGACTCACGGGTTGAGATAAAAACAGTTTAATAATAGTAACAGAATAATACCCTGACAGCAGTATCAGCGGGTAATGTACAATACAGCTGCTCACCACCCGCCGACCCACACCCGCCTGCTCCCAGCCAGCAATCCCAAACACACAGGCCCCACAGCCCCACTCCCAGAAGTGGCCCCTCTCCCAGCCCTCTCCTGCCTTTATATGGTGAGCATAATGTCACGTGACATGGACTATCGGCCAATCCCGGCCCAGCCCTCCAGCTGTGCTCCCCCCGCCCCCGCACACAGGTGAGGGCACTGGGGCCTGGGGAGCCCCTGGGGTCTCAGGGGGCTGCAGCTCCTCCCGCTGCTAAAACGAACAGGAACTCTAGTCCAGCCCCAACCAGGACAGTATCCACCCCTTATTCCATATCATTTTACATTATGCTCATGTTCCATATTTCTAATACATTATTGTTATTTACAATCCTCTTCCTTGGTCAAAGACATACGCATACAGATGTCATTCCCTCAGTCCATGGTCCATCACTGCAGGATGTATCATGAGTTGACTTGGTCCATAGCTTCAGGTTCCATCTGTCATAACAGTCCCTTCAGGCAGGAGGAGCGATGCTCAGTCCGTAGGGCAGAGGTGTCCTTGGACTTGACAGGAGGATGGCATGCAGTCTCTGTTGCAGCTGGAGCTGATGCATCTGATGCTGTCTGTATTCACAGTCTGCGGCTGTCGCTGGGCATCAGTTGCTGGAACCAGTCCTATTTTCATCCACGTTCATGTTTGCCATAACAAAGCATTGGTAGGGTGGTGTGGTTACTAATCTAATACAGCTTATTGGCTATTTTCACCTAACATTAAGTCCCCTTGAGGTACACATCAGACTTCCCCGTCCTTCTGCATTACCCACCAAGTGCACCCGGGTCCTTGGGCAAAGGTAATCCCACGGATGGGCTTACCTTTACCTGAAGGAGGTATAACCCAGACGGTCTTCCCCAGCATGTTTTTAGGGTGCACTACCGGGACTCTGTCTCCATCTACAATATGCAGAATGTTTGACTGGGCAGGGCCAGCCTGGTTGGCAGATCCTCTTGTATTGACTAACCAGGTGGCCTTTGTTAAATGTGTGTCCCAATGCTTAAAAGTTCCGCCTCCCATTGCTCTCAGCATGGTCTTTAGTAACCCATTATACCGCTCAATTTTCCCGGAGGCCGGGGCATGACAGGGGATATGATATATCCACTCAATGCCATGTTCTTTTGCCCAGGTGTTTATAAGATTATTTCGAAAATGAGTACCATTATCTGACTCAATTCTATCTGGGGTGCCATGCCGCCACAGGACTTGTTTTTCAAGGCCCAGAATAGTGTTCCGAGCAGTGGCATGGGGCACAGCATATGTTTCCAGCCATCCGGTAGTTGCTTCTACCATTGTGAGCACATAACACTTTACCATGCCGAGTTTGTGGGAGCGTGATGTAATCAATCTGCCAGGCCTCCCCATATCTATACTTTAACCATCTCCCTCCATACCAAAGAGGTTTTAACCGCTTGGCCTGCCTGATTGCAGCACATGTCTCACATTCATGGATAACCTGTGATATAATGTCCATAGTTAGGTCCACCCCTCGGTCACGAGCCCATCTATATGTTGCGTCTCTTCCTTGATGGCCCGAGGAGTCATGGGCCCAACGAGCCATAAATTTTTCGCCCTTATGCTGCCAGTCCAGATCTACTTGGGCCACCTTAATCTTTGCAGCCTGGTCCACCTGGTGGTTGTTTTGATGTTCTTCCGTTGCTTGATTTTTGGGTATATGAGCATCTACGTGGCGTACTTTCACAACCAAGTTCTCTATTCGAGCAGCAATATCTTGCCACAAATCAGCAGCCCAGATGGGTTTGCCTCTATGCTGCCAGCCACTCTGTTTCCACTGTCGCAACCACCCCCACAGGGCATTTGCCACCATCCATGAATCAGTGTAGAGATAAAGGACTGGCCATTTTTCTTGCTCGGCGATACTTAAGGCCAGCTGGATGGCTTTCACTTCTGCAAATTGACTGGATTCACCCTCTCCTTCAACAGCTTCTGCGACCTGATGTGTGGGGCTCCATACAGCATCCTTCCACTTCCGATGTTTCCCTACAATGCGGCAGGACCCATCGGTAAATAAGGCATATTGCTTCTCATTATCCGGTAGCTCATTATATGGCGGTGCCTCTTCAGCTCGGGTCACTTCTTCCTCTGGTGACATTCCAAAGTCTTTGGTCTCTGGCCAATTTGTAATTACTTCTAGTATTCCTGGGCAGTTGGCGCTTCCTATTCGAGCCCGTTGTGATGAGCGCGACCCACTTACTCCACGTAGCATCAGTTGCATGATGTGTCGAGGGGACCCTCCCTTTGAACATCCAGCCCAGTACCGGCAGTCGGGGTGCCAAGAGGAGCTGTGCTTCTGTACCAATCACTTCTGAAGCAGCTCGAACCCCTTCATATGCTGTCAGTATCTCTTTTTCAGTTGGAGTATAACGGGCTTCAGATCCTCTATATCCTCGACTCCAGAATCCCAGGGGTCGACCCCGAGTCTCGCCTGGTGCCCTCTGCCAAAGACTCCAGGTAGGGCCATTCTCCCCGGCTGCAGTGTAGAGCACATTTTTAACATCATGTCCTGCCCGAACTGGCCCAAGGGCTACAGCATGACGATTTCTTGTTTAATTTGTTCAAAAGCTTGCTTTTGTTCAGGGCCCCATAAAAAGTAATTTTTCTTTCGGGTCACTTGATAAAGAGGGCTTACAATCTGACTGTAATTTGGAATATGCATTCTCCAGAAGCCTATCACACCTAAGAAAGCTTGTACTTCCTTTCTGCTGGTTGGTGGAGACATAGCTGTTATTTTATTAATCACATCCATTGGAATCTGACGACGTCCATCTTGCCATTTGATTCCTAAAAACTGAATCTCCTGTGCAGGGCCCTTGACTTTACCTCGTTTTATGGCGAAGCCAGCTCTCAAAAGAATTTTAACTATTTTCTCTCCCATCTCAAAAACCTCTTCTGCTGTATTCCCCCATATAATGATGTCATCAATGTATTGTAAATGTTCTGGAGCTTCACCCTGTTCCAGTGCAGTGTGGATCAGTCCATGGCAAATAGTGGGACTGTGTTTCCACCCCTGGGGCAGTCTGTTCCAGGTGTATTGGACACCCCTCCAGGTGAAAGCAAACTGTGGCCTGCATTCTGCTGCCAGAGGGATGGAGAAAAAGGCATTGGCGATATCAGTTGTGGCGTACCACTCGGCTGCCTTTGACTCCAATTCATACTGAAGCTGCAGCATGTCTGGCACAGCAGCACTTAATGGTGGTGTGACTTCATTCAGGCCCCGATAGTCCACTGTCAGTCTCCACTCTCCATTAGACTTCTGCACTGGCCATATGGGGCTGTTGAAGGGTGAGCGAGTCTTGCTGATCACCCCTTGGCTCTCGAGTTGACGAATCAGTTGGTGGATGGGAACTACAGAGTCTCTGTTGGTGCAATATTGCCGTCAGTGCACAGTCGTGGTAGCGATCGGCACCTGTTGCTCTTCAACCTTCAGCAGTCCCACAGCAGAAGGATCCTCTGAGAGCCCTGGCAGAGTGGACAGCTGTTTAATTTCTTCTGTCTCCAAGGCAGCTATACCAAAAGCCCACCGGTACCCTTTTGGGTCCTTAAAATACCCTCTCCGGAGATAATCTATTCCAAGAATACAGGGAGCTTCCGGGCCAGTTACAGCAGGTTGCTTTTGCCACTCATTTCCAGTTAGGCTCACCTCAGCCTCCAACACAGTCAGCTGTTGAGAACCTCCTGTCACTCCTGAGATACAGATAGCCTCTGTCCCTTGGAAATTCGACGGCATCAGGGTGCACTGGGCACCAGCGTCTACCAAAGCCTTATACTCCTGGGGATCCGATGTGCCAGGCCATCGAATCCACACAGTCCAGTAAACACGATTGTCCCTCTCCTCCACCTGGCTGGAGGCAGGGCCTCTCTAATGCTGCTCATAGTATCCATTGTTGATGAAGGGGTTAGTGCAGTCTGTGCGAACCTTGGTCTCATCCTGGTTACTCACTTCTTGTAAGTACGACTCAGAAGTTCTCCTCATAGGATCAGGAGCAAAGTCAATTCTTCTACGCTGTTTGGGTAACTGATTAGCTGAGACTGGAGCAGCACTTATCCTGGAAGAACCTTGATTTGTAGCCATTCTTCCTTCCAACTCTCGGACCAGCTCTCTTAGAACGTAGGTGGGTTTCCCGTCCCATTTCCTCATATCTCTCCATGGTCACGCAGGTAATACCATAGGTTCCCCCGTGGTGTATACCGTCTCGCTTGAGTAGGGAGTCGTTTGCTCCTGATAGCTGAGACCTTAGTCTGTGGAGGTGGAGAGTAGGACATGTCCTCTTTGAGTTGTCGGACTTCTTGTGACAGTTCCTCCACAGCCGCGACGATGGAAGAAGAGAGACTTTCTTCGTAGTGCCGGAGTCGGCGAGCCAAGTCATCCGTAGCTGGTCCCTCTTCGTCTCTCCAGTCAAATACTGCTAGTGCATTCGAATGTGAAGATGGAGCACTCCGTATAAACTTCTGCCACATGGGCCGGCTGCATTGGACTCCATCTGGGTCTGTGGGTAGCCGCGCATCGTCTGGATCATAATAAACCATCTCCCGCACAGCCAGTTCCCTCAGGTATTGGATACCTCTCTCCATGGCAGTCCACTTACTTAGATGACATGTAAGATCTTCTTTGAAGGGATATCTGTCCCTCACACCTGACAGTAGTCATCTCCAAAGGCTGAGCGTTTGTGTCTTTCTTCCAATAATCTTGTCAATGCCTGCATCCCTGGACAGGGATCCCAGTTGCCTGGCTTCTCTACCTTCTAATTCCACACTGTTGGCCCCGCTATCCCAGCATCGGAGCAGCCAGGTAAGGAGGTGTTCGCCTGGATGGCAGCTGAAATCCTTTCTCATGTCTCGTAGTTCACTCAGGGATAGAGATCGGGTGATTACCACTGGCTCTGCCTCCTCCTCGTTCTTGTGAGGGCCCTGGTTCATCATCATCTTTTATAATGCGAGGGGATTTTTTAGTGTATTTCTTCTTCTGTATGGGAGCAACTGATACTGTTGTGGAATGATGCTCCAGTTCACGCGCAGTACTTATCGTAGGGGTCGGATTGGCTGCAGCGTCGGTCGCCTGAGTTAGAGTGGCTGCAGTGCCTGGTGGGGGTGTCAGAGTGGTTGCAGTGCCGGTTGTTTTGCTCGCAGATGCAGAGACGTCTTCCTTTTGAGGGTACTGCATGGTGGCAAGCAGGGTTCGGTAGCCACGGGCCAGGCCCCAGCATGTTGCAATGATCTACGTCTCTCTTGAGGTGTCAGGATGACAGCACACCTTTTCTGAATATTTTACTAATTTCTCAGGATCCCGCACTTGTTCAGGGGTGAAATTCCAAAACATTGGAGGTCCCCACTGTCCTAGGTACTTGCCCATGCTACCCCACACTCCCAACCACTCATAACTCTGCAACCCTGGGGTAGACCTCTGGTTGGTATTCAGAAACAGTTGCTTAACCCGAAACAGAACCTGAACCACAGTCAGGAACACTACAGCTTCCAGAAACAAGACAACAACATTAATATGAGCATTCCATGGATATTCAGAGTTCTCAGCATTCTCAAGTATACTTGCAAGTAGCTTGGAGAAGGGGAAGATGGAAAAAGGTATCTCCCCCTTGGGTGGGCTTTCTGAGGAGAAAAGGTGGAGGGTATAGTTACTAACCCACTCCAGTAGGTGCCCCATAACTCCCAGGACCGAAGATTTTATCATGCCATAAATTAGAGTTACATAATACAGCAAGGCAAAAATCTTAATCCAATTCCCACGGGTAATAAGCAACGACATGGGGACTACATATGTTAAGTAATGTGATGTATAACACAACTGCAGCAACAAATCCCACGATTTTAGGAGCCAAGCAAATGACATTATAACAGGATGGGCAGTCGGCATTATAACAAACTTGATAGTACCCACAGATCAAATCTGTTATTATCTCAACCCTTCGTGCCCCACGTTGGGCGCCAAAAAGGACTGTTGTGGTTTGAGCCTACTCAGCAGCTAAACGCCACACAGCCGCTCACCCACCCTCCCCCCACTTGGGAATGGGGAGGGAATCGGAGGGGCAAAGGGAGACTCGTGGGTTGAGATAAAAAACAGTTTAATAATAGTAACAGAATAATACACTGACAGCAGTATCAGCAGGTAATGTACAATACAGCTGCTCACCACCCGCCGACCCACACCCGC
Organism: Tyto alba; assembly: GCF_018691265.1. NCBI lineage: Eukaryota > Metazoa > Chordata > Aves > Strigiformes > Tytonidae > Tyto > Tyto alba. The sequence goes on from NW_024881305.1 coordinate 68,129, forward strand.
CTGCTCCCCAGCCAGCAATCCCAAACACACAGGCCCCACAGCCCCACTCCCAGAAGTGGCCCCTCTCCCAGCCCTCTCCTGCCTTTATATGGTGAGCATAATGTCACGTGACATGGACTATCGGCCAATCCCGGCCCAGCCCTCCAGCTGTGCTCCCCCACCCCCGCACACAGGTGAGGGCACTGGGGCCTGGGGAGCCCCTGGGGTCTCAGGGGGCTGCAGCTCCTCCCGCTACTAAAACGAACAGGAACTCTCGTCCAGCCTGAACCAGGACAGTGGGTCACAGAGGTTGGAGGGTCAAGGAGGCTCCTGAGGTTTGGAGGAGTCATGAGGGTCAGGGGTCAGGCTTCGCTGGGGTCAAAGGGGTTACTGGGGCGCTGGGGTCAGGGGTCAAGGTCGGGGTCAAGGGTCACCATAGTTGATGTGGGGGCTGTAGCAGGCAAAGTCCAGGTGATCGCCCAGCATCAGGGCCGGCAATGCCCGCCAGAGGCGGGGGCACACGCCTGGAGGGGCGGGGAGGTGCATCGCAGGCTGAAACCCCTGCACCCCCCCCAATTCTCCCCCCAACAAGATATCGGGGTGTCCCCCCAGATTTCGGGGTCCCCCCTGCCGTGGTCCCACCTTGGGCGCAGAGGTAGAGCTGGGAGGAGCAGAGGGTGGGTGGCACACTGCTCCTGTGGGGGTCGCTGTAGGACACAGTGCAGTGCTGAGCTGGAGGGGATGGAGTCAGTGGGGAGACATGTCCCCACCCTGCCCCAGGACCCACCCACTAGTGCTCCACCCACAGCAGAGCTCTGCCCCCCACCCAGAGCCCACCCACAAATACACCTCATCCTTCTGGTCACGCCCACCCATTCTGGCCACGCCAATTCAATATGGCCACGCCCACCCCTTTCTGGCCACACCCACCCAGCTCATAGTAGTCGTAGATAGCCGCCATGGCCGGCTGGATCTGCCCCAGGACCACCTCCTGGGTGGCCCCGAAGCTGATGCACTGGCGCCGCGTGGGGACCTGGGGGGACACAGGGGATGTGGGGGGACACAGGGGGGTGGACACGGGGGGGGACACGGGGGGACACAGGGGGACAGAGGGGACAGGGGCTGGGGGTGCCCCACCTCGTCAAGGTAGATGACCAGCCGCGTCCTGCTGAGCTCGTAGTGGCTGATCCAGCGATCGACCACGTCCCGCAGCCGGGGGGGAACATGGTGACACTCCAACAGTGCACCCCGATGCCTGACACCCCCTGTGCCCTCGCACCCTGACACCCCGACACTCCAACACCTGACACCCCCCGCACCCCAACACCCCAACACCCTCAACACCCCTGAACACCCCCAACACCCCAAGACCCCAACACCCCCCAGCACCCCAAAATCCCCAAACCCCCTCAACACCCCCAGTACCCCCAACAACCCAGACACCCCCTAATACCCCAATAACACCCAACACCCCCCAACAAACCCCAAGAAACCCCAACCCCCAACACCCCCAACACTCTAACACTCCCCAACACCCCCCAAGAAACCCCAAGAAACCCCAACAAACCTCAGCCCCCCAACACCCCCAACACCCCCAACACCCCCAACACCCCAACACCTCCCAAGAACCCCCAACACCCCTACACCCCAACACCCCCCCCACAACACCCCCCAACACTCCAACACCACCACATCCCCCAACACCCCCCACAACACCCTCAACACCCCTGAACACTCCAACACCCCCAACACCCCCTAACACCCCCAACACCCTCAACACCCCTGAACACTCCAACACCCCCAACACCCCCTAGCACCCCCAACACCCCCAACACCCCAAAACTCCCAACACTCCCCAAAACCCCCAACACCCCCAACACCCCAACACTCCCCAACGCACCCCAAGAAACCCCAACAAACACCAACCCCCAACACACCTCAACACCCCCAACACCCCCAACTCCCAACACCCTCGAACACCCCAACCCCCCACACCCCAACCCCCCCCGCCCGTACCATGCGAGGTCGAGCCGATGGGGCCTGAAGCCGCTGAGCAGGGACATCTCGGCCATGGCCATTCCCGACAGCTCCACCCCCGCCTCCTGCCTGTGCCAGGACACACCCCTCAGGGGGCGGAGCCACACACCACACCCCCACACCCCGCCCTGCCAGGGAATGGGAAGCCCCACCTCCCTGTCCAGGCATGACAGGAAGCCCCGCCCCCATCTCCAGGCAGAATGGGGAGTACCGCCCCTTCTCCCAAGCGGAACAGGAAGACCCACCCCCTTCCACAGGCATAACAGGAAGCCCCGCCCCTATTTCCAGGCCAAACAGGAAGTTCCTCCCCCAAGCCCTGTGAATGGAGAATCCCGCCCCACTATAGCCCCAGGAAGTCCCACCCAGACAGACTCAGTACCAGGAAGTCCCACCCCCCAAGCCTGCTGAAACAGGAAGCCCCACCTGGCACACAGGAAGTCCCGCTGATACAAATGAATGAAGCCAATCTTTATAAAAAGCATATAATTTTATTTGGGTTCAATCAATTCAGGGTGAGAAGCAATAGGCAAAGCCGCGCTGGGTGCGTGGAGAGCCTCAACTCTGCCACAATGCACACTCAGTTCTAAAAGCAATGTCTTTTATACTCTTTCACCAGCGTCTCGACCAATCCCTTTCCATCAGATAGTCGTCCTGCACTTCTTCCATTGGGTCATTTGAACTGTTGGAGTAGTTTCCTCCTCTCATTGGATCTTTTGAAGGTTTGAAGGTTTCCACCTCTTGGCGTGCTTTCCTCCTATTGGGTCTTTTGAAAGTCCCGGGGTCTCATCTTTCCGTGGGCCTTTTCTAAGCAGCTATTGCATCAGCTCTAGGGGAAGGTTTTCTAAGGAGAGTTTACATTTGCCCTAGGGAGTGTTTCTAAAAGGCGGTTACATTGTTCCAAGCCAGAAGCACACTCTATATTCCTACACAGTCTCCATTTGATTCCAACATTCACCACAATTATTATACAGGTTATAGTGATCACAAATCATTTCAGATCCACATAGAGTACAACAATTACACTTATCACACCATACTCTATCTTGACACAAATCATGCCTATGTTTTCCACAAGGTTGCTGTGGGTGATGTGCAGGGGTTCTGTTTGGAAAGGCCACTATTCTGGGCCTTGAAAAACAAGTCCTGTGGCGACATGGTACCCCAGAAAGAATTGAGTCAGATAATGGCACTCACTTTGGAAATAATCTCATTAACACCTGGGAAAAAAGAACATGGCATTGAGTGGGTATATCACATTCCCTATCATGCGCCAGCCTCTGGGAAAATTGAGCGGTACAATGGGCTACTAAAGACCATGCTGAGAGCAATGGGAGGTGGAACTTTTAAACACCGGGACACACATTTAGCAAAGGCCACCTGGTTAGTCAATAGAAGAGGATCTGCCAACCAGGCTGGCCCTGCCCAGTCCAACCTTCTGCGTACTGTAGATGGAGATAAAATCCCAGTAGTGCACCTTAACAACATGCTGGGGAAGACTGTCTGGGTTATTCCCACTTCAGGTAAAGGTAAGCCCATATGTGGGAATTACCTTTGCACAAGGACCCGGGTGCACTTGGTTTGTAATGCAGAAGGATGGGGAAGTCCGATGTGTGCCTCAAGGGGACTTAATGTTAGGTGAAAATAGCCAATAAATTGAACTGTATTAGGTCAATCACCAAACAACCCTATCAGTGCATCGCTATGATTGACACATATTATATAATGTCATCACATTCATGAAGGAACACATGAACTCAAATAAAGTCAGGGTTGGCTTCAGCAACTGATGCCCAGCAACTTCCATAGACTGTGAATACAGACAGCATCAGATGCATCAGCCACCAGCTCCAACTGTAACAGGGACTGCATGCCTTCCTTCTGCAAGGTCACCTAATCACCTGTGCCCTACTGACCAAGCATCACCCTTCCTGCCTTAAAAGACTATTATGACAGATGGAAATCAAAGTTATGAACCAAATGAACTTATGATACATTCGGCAGTGGTGGTCCAGTGACTGAGGGAATGATGTCTGTGTGCACATGCCTAAAACCCAGGAGAAAGGACAACGATCAATTAGACTGTACTGGGTAATATGGAACTTGAGCATAACGTAAATGATATGGAATAAGGGGTGGATACTGTCCTGGCTTGGGCTGAAATAGAATTAATATTCCTTTTCAGGGACTAGATGAGTGCTGTGTTTTGGATTTAGCTTTGGGTTTGGTATGAGAAGAATACTGATAGCACACTGATGTTTTCAGCTGCTGCTGAGATTTCAAGGACTCTCCGACTCCTCATGTTCTGCCCGTGCGCAAGGGCACAGGGAGCAGGGAGGGAGCACGGCCCGAGCACCAGACCCAAACTGGCCAATGAAATATTCCATATCATGGCACGTCATGGTCACTATGTAGAGGAGGGGTGGTTGGGAAGGAGCTCGCTCTCTCGCTTCTGGGATTGCGATTGTGGTATCTTGGTATCTTGGGGTCGCTAGCCAGGAACAGGCTGGATATTGGTTAGCGGGTGGTGAGCAATTTATGTGTGCCTGTTTATGTATTTCCTTTTTTTCCTTTTATCATCATTGTTCTCATTTTATTGCCATTATTAAACTGTTCCTATCTCAGCCTGCGAGTCTCCCTTCACCCCTCTAATTCCTTCCCCCATTCCCATGTGGGGAGGGGGAAGGGAGGGCGGTGGTTGGTTGCTGACCAGGCTCAAACCACGACATTTACCTATGCCAGGACTCATGGCATATAGCTGTCTTTATGGAAATTAATTTGGTCAGGAGAGGATGATGAGTCACCACATGCCCTGGGGTGGGAATGAATGGACACACACAGAGTGAAACACCCTTGAAGTTGACGTCCCCCAAAAGCAAAGCACTAAATCAAGGTACATGCAAGCAAGGACTCTGCAGTGCCCTGGGGGTCAGTGTGAACCCAGTGGGCATGGGAAGGGGAGACTGGAGAAGTGCAGGAGCTGCCTGAGGAGGCCCAGGCCCAGGACTCTTGTGCTGTGCTGGGGAGCAGGGCTGGTGGGGGAAGGGAAGGGTGTAAATGCAGTCGAGGTTAGAGACAACCTACCAGATGAATGCAGCAGAGCTAGAGACTGACTGGCCTCTGCTTCCTCCTGCCCTTTTGGCCAGCATCAGCCCTGGTGCTTGTGGGAAATCTGACCCCCCTGTCTGACCTCCAGGAGCTGCTTTGCCCTTCCGAGGAGCTGGAGCTATGGTTGAGTGCCCAGAGTGCTACAGCACCCTGTGGTGGGCACTGCCCTAGGGCCAGGGCAGGTGGGGAGAGCTGGGCTGGGCTGGAAAAGTCCTGGAAGAGGAAACACCAGTGATACCCAACTTTACCACCATTATTAATAAAAAGGAAACCAGTTTCCTACTGACACTCATTACGCACCAAGTCCCATAGCTCTTGCCACAGCTGGTCTCTCAGCCAAGCCCTGTCTCAGACAGCTCCAGCTAGATCAGGTGCTCATGGGCTTGTCTTGACAAATACTGAAAATATTCATTGAGTGAGATCCCACCAACTGGCCTGGGTCCTTGCTGCAGTGTTTGGCTCTGAGGGATTTCTCAGAACCCCAGCTCTCTCAGCCACTCCTTGTCCATAATATGCTCCAGGCCCCAACCATCCTTCTGGCCTCTGCAGGACTCACTCTAGTCTGTCAGGATCTTTCTTGTGCTGGGGAACCCTGTACTGGTCACAGCAGTCCTGATGTGGTCCTGTGATGGGTTAACTTTGACCAGCAGCCAGACAGCTACCCAGCTGCTCACTCAGACAACTCAACAGGACAAGAGGAAAAAATAAACCAGAGAAGCTCATTGATCAAGATGTGTGTGGGTCAAAGGAGAAACCAGAAACAATGAGACTGTGGTAGGTGTTCAGTTTGGTTTACCCCATCCAGTAGCTAAGCACCCACAGAGTAATTTGCTCACTCCCCCTTGCCTCCCACCACCCCAGCAGGGCATGGGAGGGAATTGGAAGTGCAAAAGCAGGAAAACTCATGGGTCAAGACAAAGAGAGTTTAATAGGTGAAGCAATATCTGCGTGTGCAAGCAAAGCAAAATGGGGAGTTCATGCACTACGTCCCATCAGCAGCAGTTTAGTCATTGCTAGGAAAGCAGGGCTTGGGAATACAAATGCCATGACTACGAAAATCTCCCCTTTTTCCTCTTTCATTGAGTTTGAGTTTGGTTTTTTTGTTTTTTTTTTTTTTTTTTTTTTTTTTTTTTTTCTGAGCCTGACATCGTATGGAATGGAAAATCTCTTTGTTCCTTTGGGGCCAGCTGTCTCAGATGTGCCCCTGCCAACTTCTTGTGTACCCTCAGCCTACTTGCTGCAGGGGAAGAGTGGGAAAAAGAGAAAGCCTTCATGCTCTGCAAGGACTGTTCAGCAACAGCCAAAACACTGTTGTGTTATCAGTGCTAGTTTAGTAACAAATCCAAAGCACATCACTCTATGGGCTGCTATGAAGAAAATCAACTCTATCCTAGCCATTTACAGGTCATACAGCCAGGGTGAGGAGTGAACAATGTCTTAATTGAATGATTGCAGGAAATCAGTGGATCACACAACCTGGCTCTTCTAAAGGACATGGTTTCCTTGGTATTCACTGGTCATGTGGGACAGCAGCATGCAAACCACCCAGGACATTTCTTGTGGTGTTTGTGGAAATATTCTTAGCACAGATGGCGAACAGTCCTTTCAGTCTGCTCACCTGGACCTGGTATTCCCAAAAGAGCTGGTCAGGGATGTGAATACCATTGTCAGGGTGTGCCCATGAAATCCTGGTCTCCCAGATCCCCAGGGACGTGGGGAAGGAGAGGAGCAGAGCACAGGCCCTGGACTTCAGGGCAGGAGAACTTGGCCTCTCGAGGGCACTGCCAGGGGGGATCCCATGGGCGCAGTGTCAGGGCACTGAGAGCATCCATAGGCCTCCATCGACCCTGGCCAGCCCAACCTTGGGTCTGGGCCCACACCTCTGTCCCTGGGCCCAGGAGACCATTGAAGCCCAAGCCAGAGTTTCAACACCAGCTTGATCTACGCAGTAGGTGTACTGGTTTCCAGACCAGCCACAGACACAGCCTTGCCTGTCAATGAACCCTGTTGATTTGGGCTTTCAGTCTCACTTCTCAGCTTAGTTCTTTATGGGGTGTACAATGAAATGACACTGTGGCCTCCAAGTGCCACACCCCCGCTGATTCACAGAGGCCTAGGGCTTTTCTGCTTCCTTTCTTCCCATCACTTGGTCAGGCTTTGGGAGGAGAAGAAGGAAAAGTAGGACAGGTTTCTGGGTACCAATGACTGAATATGGAGAGCAGAGCCTTCACAAGTGAAATAATCAAAAAACTATGTTAGTTCAAAACTTTCATTCTGAGCTCCTTTCTCAGAGGCTTAAATCTTCAGCAGCAACATGGAAGCTCTGAGATCCCTCCATCTCCCTCTTTTTTAGTAATTAAGTTGATAGTACCCAAGTCAGACTTTCTTACTTTTTTATGGCCTAGAGCACCCCGTGGTCTGGAGATGTGCCAGGAATCTTACAGAAGAATCTTCTGCACAAGAAGGTGGATGTTCCCAGGAATCTCAGGAGGGATGGCATACTGATAGCTGTGTTCAGGGAGCTGGTCAAATGTCTCATCTTCAATTCTGTAATGGTGGCTTAGATGCCTGGCTCATGTGTAAACTCTCTATGTGAATGCTGACATTTACTGAGCTACCTGGTCTGACCTCAGAGCTGGCCCTGCTTTGAGCTGGGCATTGGACTCAAGGCTTCCTGAGCTCCCTTTTACCCTGAATTGTCCTATGACATAGAGGCCCTCACCTCCATCTTAGTCTCTTCTTGTAGGGCATGTTGCAAGGCACAGGCTCATGGAAGGATTGGTGGGGAAGAGACTTTGAGGGGTCTCTAGTCCAGCCTCCAGGCTGGCTGCAACTTAGTAGAGCTGAAACCCGAAGCACTCCAAAGGTGGAGATCACAGCAATGCTCCTCCTAGTCCATTATATTTTTCCTGAGGCTCAGCCTAGAGCTCCCAAGAGATAGTTTGTAGCTGGTGCCTCTGTCATCATTGGCCAGTGCAGAAGAGAGCTTGGCTCCACCATCTCTCCAGGTAGCTGTTGGCTTTTATTAGGTTGCCCTGTTGTGGGAATATAATGGAAGATACACTCAGAGGATTGTGAACATGCTCAAGTGACTTGCAGCTGAGGTGCCAAAACCCACATATATGACACTAATTGTGGTTTACCTCTGTGTGCTTGACAGTTAGAATGTCTGTGCTTAGATAACAGAGGCCTGTGAGAAACACAGAGGCACCTTATCGAACATCCTTGAGATTCCTGCCCTGCTGTGGGAAAGATCAAAGCACAATGGAAAAGTAGACCTGTGAAAATCCCAGATATATACAGGCAAAAGCAGCAGGCCTGAGCTCTTTTCTTTTTGATGTAACCATTCTCCCAATAGATACCATGTGGGGTCTAAAGAATTTTTGATGTCTATTTTCCTAACTTCTGTCAATTTGTCCACTTTTTGGTTCCAGTTTGTGGCTGGTTGAATGTCATATGCATGAGCTTTCACCCATCCCATTTGCAAGGATGTTTTTCTGGCTACGTCTAATCGTAATCACCAGTCTTCAGTTCTCCAGATTGGGCATCTATTCATCTCCCAATTTAGGGCTTCTCACTGACAAAGCCATTGTGTGGCTGTCCTGGTTTGAGATCAGAGGGCAACCAAACACCACACAGGGACTCAGTCCCCTCATCTCCTCTAGCTCTGGGAAGGGGAAAATAAAGCCAAAAAGATTTAGGAACTGAGATAAGGACAGGGAGGGATGACTCACCCATTACAGTCATGGGCAAAAGACAGACTCATTAGGGGAATGAAACAGAAAAGGCCCAAACAATAGGCCTCAAACCAAGGTTGACTTCTGAGTGAATTCCCCGACCAGCAATCAGCATCTTATCATCAGAATGAAGCAACCAGCATCTTATCAGCGTGAAAATGCTGCAACCCTGGGAACAATCCCTGGGAACTATAAGTAAACAATAGGAAGTAACTATAAATCCCAAATGTAAAGAAAAACAGAAACTCCTCAGACGTGCCCGGATCCTGGCCAGATCCAGACATGCCTGACTGAGGCATATCAATCTACCAGCTATCTCCCCTGCATTCTGTATAGACTTGTTTGTTAAACTGTATAACAGCCGGGCCCTCTCACAGCACAGACGCAGACCTCCCTACGAGCGGACGCCCTGCGTGGGACTTCCCAGCTGCCGGGAAAGGCTCTGCGACCCTTCGCTGGGACGGGGCTCCCCAGCTGGTGCACAGGGCGGGGGGATGGTCAAGTAGGAGGGCAACTGGTGATGGATCTTTCTTAATCACTATAGCTAGCTTTATGTAGTAATGACTAGGTGCATTACCTTGCTTATTCTTTCTGCTGCTTTAAACTAAAGTAAAATAAGCCTACTTCTTTAGCTTGGTGTCTGTGTTCTTTGTGTTAACCCCGTCAATTGGCAAAATAAATTTGGCGTCACAGACAGGATAAGAACAAAATGTCATTTTTAAAACCTAAACGAAATGAATCAGCTCCATCTGAAATTCCTGGATGGGAAGACCTTCCTTATAGTTCACTGGCTCTTGAGTGGGCTAAAGTCAGAGGACCATGTGAACCGTGGGAAAGTCGGCTAAAAGAAGCTGAACCACTGGATGTATTAAAATGTATCCAAAAATTATCTATCGAAAAAGGAAAAGAAATTGTGTGTTCGGGAAGACGGGGATGGGTTTTGTTAACAGCATATCAGAAACAGCACCGACAGAAAGAAAAACTGTTGTTAGAGCACTCCCACATGGAGTGACAGATGTGTGATTGGCAGAATCAAATTGTAATGTTACAGTGTCAAGACAAGTTGCTTGCTGATAAGTTGGATACTTATCAGACTGTAGCTGAAAGAGCTGCAGTAAGAGTCGCACAGAATAAGTATAAGAAAAGAAAGGGACGAGAAAGCCGTAGGAAAGTGCATGCTGTGATTGCAGAAGCAGGGGTACAGTGGGATCCTGACAGATGGGATGGAGATATTTGGGATTCTACGGGTTCTGATGAGGCTGGTTCCTCAGATGAACCTGTGGATGTAAAACCAGTGTGGAGACGGAAAACAGAATTGGGTACTAATGGGCAACAAGTAAGGAAGGATGTGATTGAGGATTATATTCAGCATGAAATAAATGATATAATTGAAAGATTTAAGCAGAGACCGGGGGAACCCCTGCTCTCTTGGATGGTGCCTTTGCATGATCAGGGAGCAGCAGGGGTAACCCTAGATCCAGGGGACTCTAGGAAGTTTTTAGTTTTGAGTTCTGACTCCTTTGTGCAAGATGCATTCCAAAATAATCCTCAGGATACAAATTTGTTAATCTTGGCCACCCAGGGATGTAATAATGAATACCCCACAGAGAATGATTGGCCAGGTGGGGAACATCCCTGGTATACTTTGTGAGATTGTATACAGCGGGTGGAGGAGGAAGGGGTGAAATTGGCAATCTTTATAGGAGACCCTGACAGAATGATGCAAGCTGCCTTGTCTGTCACTCATAGAAACCGATTGATTAAAACTGCCCCACCAGCATATAAAAATGTAATAATATCTCTCTTAATTAATGAGACTGGAAATCCCACTGATGAAATAATTGAAAAAATTATTTATAATATAGGAGACCCTGACAGAATGATGCAAGCTGCCTTGTCTGTCACTCATAGAAACCGATTGATTAAAACTGCCCCACCAGCATATAAAAATGTAATAATAACTCTCTTAATTAATGAGACCGGAAATCCCACTGATGAAATAATTGAAAAAATACAGCAGCTAGGTGATCTTGGAGAATGGGGCCCCCGAGGAAGTGCAGGAAACCGAGATACTCGGGACAGCCCTAAAGGAAGTGAGAACAGAGTTTCTCGCAAGGAAATGTTTACAGCTTTATTGAAGGATGGCCTATCTCGTGAAAAGATTGATGGTGTTCCAACTAACGAGCTGTGGCGAATATACAAACAAAGAGGGCTGAATAAGCCTAGCAGGAGAGTGCAGAGTTCTGAAACTAAGAAGCCAGGGGTAACTCAGCCTACAGCACCTCCTCCTGAGCCCCAATGGGACTTCCCATCTGCACACGGTGGGCCCTCCGCAGGCAGATCAATTGTTCCGGGGGAAAGGGGGGATTTGGAGCAGTATTCTGATTTATACCCATGGAAGGAGACTAGGGAAATTGTCCAGTGTAGTAAACAGGAATGAAATTATGGCCAAGCTCCAGTGCAATGGGCACGGAAGGACCGATGGCCTCATGCGGAGGTCCAAATATTTTGGAAAAACTGGTCCTCACAAACAGTAAAAGCCTTAATTGACACAGGAGCGGAGGCCTCCTTGATATATGGGAACCCAACAAAATTTAAAGGACAACCTGTAATTATTACAGGTCTGGGAGGAAACAAATTGAAGCTGTACAAACTCAAGTTGAAATGAAAATAGGAAACCTCCCAAAACGACTGTATTCAGTCATGATTGTCCCCATTCGTGAATACATAATAGGAATAGACATTTTGAAGGGACTAACTTTGAATCTCCCAGATGGTCAGTACCAGTTTGGGGTGAAAAATCATATCAGTATTAGAACAATTTTAGTAGGAAAAGTGAAAATGCCTCCTGTACAGATTCCTGCTGCTACTAAATTAGTGACTATGAAAAATATAGAATTCCAGGAGGGCATGAGGAGTTATCACAGACAATTAAAGATTTATTGGATGCAGGAGTATTGAAACCAGTTACCACAGCTGGGAACAATCCGGTATGGCCTGTCAAGAAAAGTGATGGGTCATGGAGAATGACAGTAGATTTTAGGGAATTAAATAAACACACCCCACCGCTTACAGCAGCTGTACCAGATACTATTACTTTAATAGAAAAGGTTCAAAAGCATTCAGGGACTTGGTATGCTGTAATAGATTTAGCTAATGTCTTTTTCACCATCCCAATTGCAGAGGAGCACTGGGACCAATTTGCCTTCACCTGGCAGGGACGACAGTGTACCTTTACCAGATTGCCAGAGGGATGGCTGCACAGTCCAACCATTTGGCATCGGACAGTGGCTGAGCATCTGGATGAGATAAAATTGCCTCTTCATATGCAAATAGTGCATTATATTGATGATATCCTAATTCAGGGAAACGACGAGAAAGAAGTGCAACAAATACTTGAACAGGTGGTAGATCATATGAGACAGCAAGGCTGGGAAATTAATCCTAACAAGATTCAAGAACCATCCCAAACGGTAAAATTTTTAGGAATTCAATGGCATTGTGGGCATCAGAAAATATTACCCAAAACCCGCACAACTATTGATATTGCCAGTTTTGAAAGCAATTGTGAGAAAAGGGGTTCCACCTCAAGTCACCGCTGTTCGTGGAGATAAAGGGTTTGGATCAACTAATTTCAATAATGGAGCTAAAGTCTGGGTCCAGAGTTCAAGCGGACCTCCTGAACCAGCTGAAGTAACAGCTACAGGAAAAGACAATACTGTTTTAATCATGAAACCTGGACAGGAAAAATGGGAATATGTTCCTGCAACTAAATGTTATCTGCGAGAATAACTAGATGTCTTAAGATTCTATCTTTTAGATCCTGCTAAGATGGATTTGCCTGTGTATCGTCATGGTCCATTTGGGAAAGGCTTTTACCCCGGGATGGCCATTGGAAGGTCCACGAGAGACACCGCTTAGGTGGCAATGGAAAAATGCAACCAAGACAAGACAACAGGATGGTTTCCAATGCAAAGCCAGTTCTGCCTGTATCATAGCCAATCTTACTTTCAGTACTCAGTTTATTGGAACATTCAGTGAATCTGTGTAAATGGACAATTTTGCCCAAAAGCTTTGATATGTTTGTAGAAATTAGTGCTAAGCATGTTTGTACAGTAACAAATGATAAAAATATTATAGAAATTTATAATCTAACCACTCCATTTTTGGGATGCCTCAGAAATGTATTCTATCTCATCTGGCATGGACAGATGTATACTTTTTATTCAATGCATGAAAAACAACGAAACATGTACTGGCATCCCCAAAGCTTAGGACTTAATAGAATCAGCTTATCCCTGACTCCACTGAAAACCATCATGGAACAATCAGAACATTTGCGACGACACCTAGAATGACAAAATAAAATTCTGTCAGACTCTGTGATACAGACTGTAATCACAAAGAATCAACTAATGTCGCTAGCTAGCCAGATGGAGAAGGAGACTGCACACCATTGGTGGGACATCTTTACTGGATATTCATCCTCTGCAACCCAAGTGTTGAATTTCTTAATACATCCTCTTGTAATATTGTTAGTTATCATTATTATTATTACTTTATATAATTGTTATGTATGGTATCATATCAAATGGATAGAGCGAACATATTGGGCTCTTCCAAAAGGGTCGTGATTTTCACTCATAAGTCAAAGGACTGATTGAAACAGAAAAGGCCCAAACAATAGGCCTCAAACCAAGGTTGACTTCTGAGTGAATTCCCTGACCAGCAATCAGCATCTTATCATCAGAATGAAGCAACCAGCATCTTATCAGCATGAAAATGCAACCCTGGGAACAATCCCTGGGAACTATAAGTAAACAATAGGAAGTAACTATAAATCCCAAATGTAAAGAAAAACAGAAACTTCTCAGACGTGCCCAGATCCTGGCCAGATCCGGACATGCCTGAGTGAGGCATGTCAATCTACCAGCTATCTCCCGTGCATTTTGTTTAGACTTGTTTGTTAAACTGTACAAAAGCCGGACCCTCTCACAGCACAGACGCAGACCTCCCTACGAGTGGACGCCCTGCGTGGGACTTCCCAGCTGCCGGGAAAGGCTCTGCGACCCTTCGCTGGGACGGGGCTCCCCAGCTGGTGCACGGGGCGGGGGGATGGTCAAGTAGGAGGGCAACTGGTGATGGATAGCCAGCTTTATGTAGTAATGACTAGGTGCGTTACCTTGCTTATTCTTTCTGCTGCTTTAAACTAAAGTAAAATAAGCCTACTTCTTTATCTTGGTGTCTCTGTCCTTTGTGTTAACCCTGTCAATTGGCAAAACAGGGAAGATAAAAAGAACATAAATTTAATACAGACACTAACAACAACACTTAACAGACAGAGAAGAATAGTGAGAAGCATTGCCACATCTTGAGAACACCTTCCCCCCACCCCTCCCTTTTTCCCGGGCTCAGCTCTGCTCCCGATATCTCTACCTCCTCCCCCAGAGTCACAGGGGCAGGGAATGGGGGGTGCAGTCAGTGCTGCTGCTTCTGCCATCTGTGGTGGGGGGAGCTTCTGGAACTTGTTCCCCCTGCTCCGGCGTGGTCCCCCTCTCACAGGAGACAGTTCTCCACAAACTTTCTCTGATTTGAGTCCCTCCCATGAGCCATAGTGTTTCCCAAGCTGCTCTGGCATGGGACACTTCCATATGCTTCAGTCCTCCCAGCACCGAACTACAACAGCAGGGGCTGCTTTTACCCACCAGGTCCTGGCCTCCTTCAGGCATAATCACCTTAAATATCAGGGGGACCCATCAGACTGTATGTCAGCATCTGCTCCACCACAGAGCTCCATGGGTGGCAGTGGGGGGTGGCCTGCCATCTCACCGTGTGATACAGGGGGCTCTGCTCTGGCGCACCTCCCCTGCCCTTTCCTCCCCTGTTCTTCCACTGACCTCGCTGTTCACATAGATGTCACAACTCCTCCTCTTCCCAGGTCCCTTCTTAAATACCTTATCTCAGAGGCGCAGCTAATTGTCTCGGCCTTGTTGCAGAGGTGGGGCTGACTTGGAGATGGGGGAGCTTTGAGAAATTTCTCACAGGAGGCCACGGCTGTAACCCCTTCCCCTGCTACCAAAAACCCCACCACTCACTCAATCCCAGGACAGTGGCACCTGCCCAAACAGCATAAGAGTCCACATATATGGTTTTTACTTCATTTTGTCTTGCCAAAACAACCGCTCTTCAGCACTGCCCTCCCCCACTTCAATAACTTGTTTACCAGTTTGGATTTCTAATACGACAGGATTATATTGCCATTTAAGGTCCACTCTCTTTGCTGAGGCATTGGAAAACCAAATGCCCTCAGCTGGGGTATCTTCAGTGAAGGGGGATGTGTCTAGAATTAGTGAAGCTTTAAATGGTTGTTGTAATGCCAGTGGGTCAGTGTTACTACAGCATTTGTAATTCAGAGATTTTTGTATGTCCTTCAGTCAATTGCATTTCATCTGCTATTCCCATTGAAGAGGTATACCATCTCCTGATTGTAGGTTTTGGTGTGACTCCCTCTGGAGGAGCAATCTCTTTCAGAATTGTGTCAAAAAAATTAAATGGTCCTCTAGTCTGAACAGCTTGTTATGTCATATTTTCTCAACTTGTTTAATTGCACAGACTAAAGACAGAAGACCTTTTCCCCACTCAGAATACCTGCGTTCTGTCTCTTTAAATGCAGTCCTGATCAACAGTAAAGGTCTTTTCAGTCCATCAGGGCCAGTTTGAAATAAATTACATTAAGTACCATGTTCTGTAAAACCCCATTCTGCTCTAATAGGGTCATGAGGATGGACAAGTCCTAGGGATTGATATGTTTTTAATTCCCGTATTATGGTTTTGAATGTTTCTTCATGTTCTGAGTCCCATTTCCACAGTTTTCCCTTTCGTAGAAGTGAATACAGTGGACGGGCAATGTTGGAGAATCCAGGTACATTTTTTCTCTGGTATCCTAAAATTTCCATTAATTGTTGTAATTCTTTCCTAGTCTGCAGCATTTGTGATTGTTTTATTTTATTTAGAGCATCTGGTGGAATTGCTGCACTTCCAGAACTCCAGCAAGTGCCCAGAAATTTCACTTCTTTGCTTGGTCCCTCACATTTTTCAGGTGCAATTTCAATTTTTCCTTCTTGCAGTGTTTGCCAAACTGTTGCTACTGCTTTTCTCACCATTTTAGGAGATTTCCCCCCAATTAGAATATCATCTATATACTGATATAGTTTTATCTCTTCAGGAAGTAAAACTGTCTGTAGAAGTTCAGCAAGTGCAGCATGAGCAATTGTGGGTGAGTGTTTATATCACTGTGGGAGTCTGTTAAAGGTATATTGGATACCCTTCCATGTAAAAGCAAATTTTTCTTTATCCTCCTCCTGCAAGGGTACCATGAAGAACATATCTTTCCCATCTAGCTCTGCCATCCAAGGATGTGCGGCAGCTTGTAGTGTAGCTGTCAAAGTTGCAATTTTGGGGACTGCAGCTGTCAATGGGGCTGTATTGACATATAAGCACCGATAATCAATTGTTAAACACCATGTCCCATACGTCTTATGAACTGGCCAAACTGGAGAATTACATGGGGAGTGAGTTCTGGAAATAATTTGTAGTGTTTCTAAATCCACAATTACTTCAGAAATTCCAGTATGTTCTGCAGCAGAAATTGGATACTGTGAGATGTTAGTGATTTTTGATTCGGGAAGTACTGGGGCTGCACGGAGTACACTCACTGTGGCAGTCTGTTGATTTTTATTAGGGTTAGGGTTGGCATTTGAGCCAAAAGACCACAAACTACCATCTAGCAAACACCAAGTCTGGCTGCTCAACACATCGAAACCCAGGATATTTTCATGATGCTCTTTGATTGCAAAGCCAAAAGACGTTAGATGCTTTTCATCAGGGAGCCATAAATTAACTCTTGCTCTTTGGCACACAGTGCAAGCTCCTGCAACTCCAGTAATTTGAACTATTTGCCATCCATGTTGGATGCCTAGCTTATCGGCATCCTGTTGTGTAATTACTGAAATTTGTGCTCCAGTATCAATTAATTCAATCAATTATGTTAATTGTTGCCAAGGACCTACAGGAATTAAAATGTAAGGGCCATTCTCATTTAGCCATTGCCCAATGGCTGTCCGGGCACTATTAGTTTTTTGGTCTTGTGTTTTGGGACTGATCCCCATGAGGGAGAAAAGGGTTATTTCTCTCTCTGGGAGCTGGCGATGGAGGAGTTGGAGTATTCGGAGTGTTACATTTTTGAAATGCTTGAATTAGACTCAGAAGAACCACCGGTAGGTTAACTCTGAATCATGGCTCTAGAAATTCCTAGTGCCAGTGCTTGTTTCCATATTTCGTTTCTCCACTCCTGGCCCTTAAAATTGTCAGTCAGAGGATTTTTGTTCTTGGGAAAAATGGGTGTTCCAGTGTGTGGGGGAAACACTGAAACATTTGGAGCTCCTGAATACAGGGCTCATTCTCAGGTACCTCAAGTGTACTAAAAGGCAAAAGGTTTCCAGGTGGCATAAATATAGTTTACTCCTTTTTTAAGTTTTCTTTCTGCTGTAAGAGAAGAAGAAAATGGGAGTTGCACACATAAGCCCACAGTCTGTGGGAGCTCACAATTCTTACTGTATATCTAGCAGTCACATTTATATCCTTATTGTACTTTCATCCACCTGCTTCCTCTTAAATAATGGGTATTTGATCTTTTTCTATTAACAAATTTCATTTTAGTCCGAAAGATCTTCTTTCTTTTGCTTGCTGCTTGCAGCAATATAATAAAAGGGAAGTGTTCATAGGGAAGATGGCTGCGAAGATTTCAGATGTACTGTGTTTCTGTTTTCTGAGATGACTGAAAATTGGTTCAGTAGGAATTTGTTGTCAGAGATGTTTTCCACCTTTAAAGCACTCTGTTTTCCCTAAGCAGCTCTCATTTAAGTGAGGATAACTAGATATGGCAACCCCTTTTGGGGATGGCTCAGTTCACTCTTCACAGAGAAGTCTCCAGGTGTACTTCGCTATTCTGTACAGGAATATTTAATTATTTCAGCTATTTAGGGAATAATAGTAATTTCTGCAAGGTTGCTTTTAATTATGCTCCCATCCGTCAAACTTTGGGAATATTTTACCCCAGTGTGAGACCAAGCACAAGTGTGAGCTCAAGAAGTCATACTTTAATGCTCAGCGTTGCATGATTTGCTGTATTACCTGTGCAAACGGCCAGGACTTACAGAGATTAACAAGTTACACAGCTAAAACCATACAGAACCTGAGAAATAAAATAATTCTGGTTACATCAACATGGACATGAAAATAGTGTGCCATTTTAAGATGGCTGAAAATTGGGAAGAAAAAAATGTTCAGTTACAACTCTTGGGGGGAAGTGAAGGGAGTAACTGTGCTCTTCATGTGCCTGTAAATTTGACGAGTAGTCCACATATTTGCAAGTATCCTTTTAGTTTAACTGCTAGTTCCTTCCCTTGATGGATGACCAGCAGGTTCTGAGTGTTTCTGGGGACTGTTACATAATGTATATGGATCATAACACTGAATATGCTCTGCAGTCTGGATAAATACAGTTTGTTGCAATGGTCCTAGAAAGCAATGGGTACTGTTAAGCAGGACTTTTTGCTCGTGAATCACCTTCCTAATTCCTGAGTTAGGTTTTGGTGATGGGTAGACTGGATCTGCGTCACTTGAGTGTGATGCTGCCAAAATGAATGATTCTTGCATAAACTTTAGGCTCCAGAGGCTAATGTGGGGGTTTTAGTGGGTGTGAAATCTTTCTCCACGTGCCGTACTGTATGAAATGGACTCTGCTGTGACTCTCTATGATCTCTAACCTGACTTTTTCTGTATGTGGTCCTCCTGGCTATGCTGTGTATTTCCAGGTCACCTGCCTGAGAAGCATAATAAGAGAAGAACTCTGCTTTGAAGCTCAGGGATGAGAGCTTCTACCATCACAACTACAGTGATCTTGCTGCTGTGAGAATTGTCCTCCATGTGGCCTCCACGTGAGTGCAACTGTATCTGTGCATTGTCTGGTTTTGCTTTAGGATTTCCTTCAATGCCCACAATTTCATGAGGAAAGAAAACAGGAAGTAAAAATAATTTGTTTGAGGCATAAATAATGAGATTGGGCCTTTAGATGTTTATGTGGTATGTGTTCTCCACCCCTAGTTAGTGGGAAGAACCTACTTGCCAAGTACCTGCTTCATAAGTATGCTGTGCAAATCATGTTATCATGGAATAATATGAGGTAGAATGTAACTTCTGAGTGAAGGCCTGTCCTAAAGGCTGGGTCTAAAGTGATAACATGCACACAGATCTGGAACTATTACCGTGCAGCTCAGTGACTTGGTGTTTATTTTTACTCATACAAAAGTCTTCTGTTTTTTTCACTAAGCACGAGACTAATGTGTAAGCTGTCCTACCTCTTTCCTGGACTGTACCTTTATAGATTGATTATTTTTTTAAAACTACATGTGAATTCATTCCATTTCTCCTTTTATGTACCCCATCAATGGAGCACATAGGAAGATGAAAGTATTAATTACCTTCAACAACTGAGATGGAGAATAAATAGGTTTCCATATTGCTGGTTTCATGCTGTAGTGCAAAGAACAGCAATCGAGCGTGCCTGTGGCAGGTGCACCCGCCCGATGACAATGTGGCTCCCTGGCTGTTGAACCTCTCCTGTGCCCTTGCTCTCAGGGCTTTACAGCAGTCGGGGCCCTCGGCCAGTACGGGCTGGTACTGCCCACAGGTCACATTCGGCTCGGGTAGAAATGGGGTCCCTGGGGGAGCCATTTGGGGCTCGTCCTCCCTGGAGCAGCGTGCTGCAGGTAAGGATCCTCCCCTTGGGTTGGGACGCTGCCCAAGGAAACTCCTTGGGGTTCCTACAGGTTGGGACGCTGCCCTAAGAAGTTCCTCGAAGGTTAAGAGTCCCTTTTTTTATTAGGTGAGTGATTGAGCATTTTAGGTTGTCTTTAAAACCCTGAAGAGCATTTTGGGTTGCTGTTAAACCCTGGAGAGTGTTTTGGGTTGTCGTTAAACCCTAGGAGTTTGTACAGTGATAGTTTGTTCTCCTCTCATGGACATCTGAACCTGCTCTTTGTATGTTTCCAGAGTGATGAATAATTGTGCTGGAAAAAAAATTTTTTTTATTGTTATTTGTTTATTTCAGAGTTTCCACAACAGTGCCCCTGATGTGAAGTGCAGAACTTGAAAAATATTAGAAAAAAAACCTCAGCGCTGTTCAGCCTTTACCTCCAGCCATGCAGCTTTCCAAAAACTATGCAGTAGATTTTCGGTCTTGTGACTTTTTTTTTGGCTGGCAGCAGATGAAAGCCCTCAGTTTCCTGGGAGAGGACAGAGCACAGAAAATGTTGGTTGCATAGTCACTAGTGGAATCCCTCTAATGCTGTCTAGACAATCTTGAGAATTTCTAAAATAACGATAAGGAGAATCTAATTTCAGTGAAGAAGAGTTCATTCTTGAGGAAGGGATTTCCTGAAACCAGTTCCTTGTAACTACAGAAACACTTGAATTTTCTAATCTTTGATGGAAAGGGAGAACAGACTTTTCAGAGTTCTTGGCAAATCCCAGAGCTGACAGCGAATGCTTAATGCATTGGATGTAGTAGGAAAGAGGATCTTTAGAACTTGCTTCCAGTAAAGCATTTTCTAAATCAGAGTAATATCCTCACTAAGCTGCTTAATAATGAAAATGATGGTCAGAGGAGTGTAGCAGTGAATGTCCTTGGAGGTGAGAGAAAAAGGCTGAAGCAGTGGAAATTAATTTTCTCAATCTTTCTTTAAGTCATTATTATCTCTGATCACAGCCCTATTTTAGGAAATTGGAAACAAAGTCCAGTGTACTTCTTTTGCACTTACAAAAGAAGAAAAAAACTCTTGGTAATACTAAACAGGAGTGGAAACAATACAGACTGACTACTATGTAGGTCACTAAAAGTCTGGATAATACAAGGAAGATGAAAGGCTACTTTAAAACTATAGCTTTAGTGTAAAAGATAAGCGTTGGGTGGTAGCCACCAAGAAAGGGAGCACCCTACCTAAATTTGAACAGTATTTGATTTGGAGCCAAGTTCAGACCAAAGTGGTACCCACTGAACCTTCAAATTCTGATAGAAAACTTGCTGCTCTCCTTCATCTGTTGTCAACTGGGAAGGAAAAGCAAAAGATGGAGCAATAGGAAAGATTTCCTTGAAGGTGCTTTTTGGTTTTGATGTAAGGGGATCCTTGTTTATTTTGGAATACTCCCTCCTGTAGGTAACATGTAATGGGCTTTGGAATGTTTGTGAAGGAATTTAGTGAGTGAAACACATTTTAAAAATATCAATATGATCTAAGTCACATCACACTAAATAATGAGTGATGAAGCACCACAAAGAGTTCGGTGTGACTGTTCACAAATAGTATATTCAATGACAGGCTTCACAAAACACTTAGTTTCCTGTTCTTCCTGTTGCTGGTTTTCTAGATCTTGTCACTGAAAAATGATGGACTAGATCCTCAGCTGGTGAAAATCTGCATATGTAATCAAATTTGCATAGTTTAACTGCAGCCACCTCAAGTACCTCTGTAGCAGTGTGAAGACTGGTTTTTAAATGGGTAAGGCCTCTGCCAGTACCGAATGCCACTACTGCAATGCATGAAAATTTAGTTTGCAAGCAATGTTGCTTGAGAAGGGTGATTACACCCTCCACTGCTTCACGGAAAAAGAGAGAATATAATGTCAGTGTAGTCTCTTAAAATTTCTCAAGGAGCTCCATGGGTAGTTAGACACACAACAACTCTTTTATTTAAGACGATTTAGCTTTAATGGGAGGTATGTGGCTAAATACCCGTGCAGCTCTTTCAAAGTATGGTAGCTGAGTAACCGTAACTGAGTGCTGTTAGAGGAAATTTATCTGATGGTCCAAACCCTGAAATCAGAGATCAGCCCAATTCTTTTTCACTCTCTAGTGCAGTAATCTTTCTTTCATGAGAGAGAGTTGTTTTTTTTTCAGGAAAATACAGCAGGATTTTTTGGTCTTCTTTGACAGCTGTAGGTTAACTTTGTATATGTGTGGCTTCAGTGTTTTCAAACATCCTTATTTGGTCAGGGAAAAATTTTTCTCCTAGATTTGACCTGAGATTTCTCCCCAGACTGTAATTTCAGTTGTCATTCCATGCTGCTTGCTTAACATTTGTGCCTTTTCAGCTGAATAAGATACTTTGCAATTGTCATAACACTATTGTATGTTAATTAAACACCAGTGCAATTAAATACCATCGGCACCTTTGCCTCTCAGAGGAGGAGGTGGCTATGATTTCAGATGCTACTTGGTTAATAGTCAGGGTGACTTCTTCCCGAGTACCAAGAAGAGCACACCCATCTCCATTTCCCGGGATCACAGGGGTGCAGGGACTTGTCTCTTGGCTGAGCGAGAGAAGCAGAACCCGGGAGTGTGGACTGGGATCCAAACCCCGCACCCGTTAGCCAGCGCTGATTCTCAGGGTGAGGGTGAGGGACTGGGACTGGCGCTGCTCTCGGCAGTGACTGGCCCCACAGACACCGCTCTCAGCTTGTCAGTCCCGCCGGCAGTCCCTGAGCTCAGCAGAGACAGATCCTCTGGTGCCAGCCTGGGCAGCTCTTCTGCTTCCAGCATCTCAAGGGGGGCTGCAAAGAAGAGGGAGACTCCCTTGTTACAAGGAGTCCCGTGGAAAAGCCAAGGGCGAGTGGGCACGAGTTACTGCTGGGGACATTCCAGTTGGACACAAGAGGAACATGTTTCACCACGAGAACAATCAGCCGCTGGAATAATCTCCCCAGGGCAGTGGTGGATCCCCCAACAGCGGACACTTTTAAGATTCAGCTGGACAGGGTGCTGGGCCACCTTGTCTAGGCCGGCCTTTGCCAAGGAAGGTTGGACCAGCTGATCCTCGAGGTCCCTTCCACCCTGGGATTCTGTGATTCTGGTTCCGCTGTCTGAGATGTGGGCGAGCAGAACCATGAACTGTATCTGACCAGTGCCTTCTACCATGTTATTGCTCTCCCTCTTGGAAATACCTTACTTGATACATTCTATGATTTCATTTGTGGGCTTTTTTCCCTTCTGGTTTTCAGGCTGAGATAATCACCCCCTGGAAGAGATGGAAAATACACAAGTAAGTTTTTAGTCTTTGGGGTGTTTTTAGTTCCTCCTCTGAGTCACCTTCTCGAAGACCGTGTCATTCATCAGTGTCTAGAGACCCCACAGAAACCAGCTTCCTAACACAGGAATTTAAATGGCTTAAGATCAGGTGGTGAATTTCTCAGAATTCTTGACAAATTTCAAGGCATGTTTCAGGTTTCCCTGCACGTGAACCTGAAGCATGCAAACAGTCTTTGCTGTCCATCAGCAGCGGTACAAAAGCCTCAAAATTTGGGTGGCAATCTAGAGGAACACCCATTTGGCTTTTGCTCACTACTTTTTGTGTAAACAGAAGAGGAACAGGGTCTATTTTTATTTGACTGTAATACCATGTTTTGGCCGGAATCTGCACAGTTAATGACTGCAGGTGAGCTGGGTTTGTGTTGTACCTTCAGCAGGGTCAGTGAGCACAGAGCTTACACAGATTAACCTGATTAGACACCTGCACATCTTTTCATTCATCAATAGGTAAGATTTGTATTTTTCTACAAAGTGTATAGTTCTTGTCTGAAACTTTCTTGTGGCAGATGCTCTTAAGTGCAGTTTTTCCTGTCCCAAAAAAAAAAAGAAAAAATCTCTCCATGGTCTTTTAAAAAGAATAATGAACAGAGGATGCCATTTTTGCCTGCTGGAAAACCTGAATGTAACACTTGCCATCCCGAGTGTTGATTTTTCTGGGGAAAACAACCTGCTACTCCCTCTCCTGGCCTCATCAGGGAAATAGGGGGCATTCTTGCTATTTTTTCAGAAAATTAAAAAGTCATATAGTAAGGGTTATAGCTAGACCTGTTGATACCAGAGACGTGAACAATTCCGTTCGTATACAAAGGATACAAGGAGCAGGCTCCTTTGTGTGCACTTTGTAGACAAGCTCAGCAGGTCTGCGTGCTGAGCAGCAGCCCAAACCGTGAGCTGTGACCATCAGTGGGTAAAGTGAGTTAAGGTCTGTACTTCAAAACAACCACCCGAGACCCTTCCCCAATTCAGTACGCTTGCGTGGAGATAGTTTCATAGTCTTTAAATTTTATAAATTGTATTAGAAATTAGAGGAATGAAATTATACAAATATTAGAGATTATATGTATGTTTATTTTTTAATGCATATGATAAGTGTGCTTTTGTCCCTGGTTGTGCATGTTAGGAGGAAAGATCCCCCACGCACCCAGCACTGTAAGAAAAGCGTTGGATTTTTAAACTCTCATTTGGCTTGGGGAGTTTTCTTGGTTATGATTTCCAGGAATATCCCCGGTCCCTCCAGCTCCCCTTGATTTTCTGAGCTGAGCTGATCCGTCATTTCCATCCTACAAATCCATGTGCTCTAATGAACTTCCCCCCCAGTGCCGCTCAGCACAGAGGTGAACTGCCCGGCGAGCCCCGAGCGGCGACACGGGGCGTAAAATCACACGGGGAAGGGAGGTGACACCCCCACATTGCACGAGGACCCTGCACACCCACCCCCGTTGCACGCGGCCCCTTGCACCCCTGCCCCCCTCACCGGGCGCCGTGCGCATGTGCGCACCCCAGGGACGGGACTACAACTCCCAGCATGCCCCGGGAGGGCGGCCGGGGGAGCCGCACGCTGATTGGCTGCTGAGGGGGCGGGGACGGGACGTGCTGCGGGCCCGCCCCCTGGCGGTGGAGCGGTGGGGGGCGGTGGGGGCGGAGATGCTGAGCCTGGGGAGTGGGGCTGGGGGGGGCTCCGTGCTTTGGGGGGGCTGTGAGCATCTGGGGAGGGGGGCTGGGGGGAGCTGTGGCCCCCCGGGGAGCCCGAGAGCGGGGGGTGGGCCCCGGGGGTGCCAGGGAGTGGGGCTGGGGAAAGGCTCGGAGCCCCTCGGGGGGCCGAGGAGTGGGGCGGGGGGGGCTGCGGGAGGCCCCGGGGCTGGGGAGTGGGGCGGTGGGTGCTGGGGGGACTGGGGGGGGGGCTGGAGAACGGAGGGGTGGCTGGGAGCCACCGGCAAGGGCTGGGGGAGCCCCGAGCCCGGGGGGGCTGCGAGCCGGGGGCGTCCCGCCCCTTTCCCTGCCCGCCCCAGGCCCCAGCCCGGGGTCCCGGCCGAAGCCCCTCGAGGAGCTGATTTGGCCGCCCCGAGGGACGGCTGGGGGGGCAGCCCCGAGCTGCTCGGCTGGGGCCTCGTTCTTGGGGCAAGAGGCAGCGGGGGCCTGCGCAGCGCTGGGAGTTGGCGCTGAAAATCCCAGCTCGGGGGGGTCGGGGCTGCTTCCCCGCGCCCGGGGCGGCTCCTGCTCCCCAGTTGCAGCCAGGAGCCCTGCCAGCTCCCCCGGGCTGCTTGGGGCTGTGCTCTTCTTCAAACTTCGGTTTCATAAGTCAGGCTAGTGGATTCTTATTTGAACAGTTTTTGGTTGCTGTGATGACAGCAACGGGCTTCAAAAATGGACCTCAGCAATTCAGTAGCCCCAGACCTTCCCCTTTGTGCCTTTAATTAAGGAATAATATGAAAATTGAATGGTGTTTGGGCTGTGCAGTTTTAATTTACATGGGTGAACAGATTTTGGTTTTCCTGGATTAGTTGCTGTCCATGGAGGCAAGGAAGGAGAAACCAAGCCGCAGTGATGTCTTTTCTTTAGATTTAAGACATGCATAAATACCATTAACTAAAAGAAGCCAATGTTAAATTGTCTTGTTTAATGTTAGCGGGAAGCTGATGGGAATATCCTTAAATGAAAACTGATATGAAACAGAAATGTGTCCTAAACTTCTGCTGTGTGTAGTATCACCCTTAGTGGATTTCAAACCCTTTCATTTCCTGGTGATCAGCTCTAACTGTCTAGAGCAACGCAGACAAGTTGTATTAAGATGGTAGCTACTTGATTCTTTCCTTAGATCCACAAATGTGTTTTAAAAAAGTAGTTGGATTTCAAAGTTAGGTCAAGTTACCTACAAATCATAAGCAGGACTTGCAGTACTTTTTTTTCTTTTTTTTTTTTTTTTCTCTCGTTTATATTAATGCCGCGTAAAAGCAGAAGTTGATTTGGTAAACCTGTAAGCTGAAAGGTGTTTTCCAGTGAGTTCTCTTTTTTCTTTTTTTTTTTTTTTTTTTTTCC
Organism: Tyto alba; assembly: GCF_018691265.1. Classification (NCBI taxonomy): domain Eukaryota; kingdom Metazoa; phylum Chordata; class Aves; order Strigiformes; family Tytonidae; genus Tyto; species Tyto alba. The sequence continues at coordinate 94,226 of NW_024881305.1, forward strand.
CTTTTGTGAAGTGTTCAGTATTTTATTTCTCCCTCAGTATTTCTAGGCTGCAGAAGCAGCCTCACAGGCACTATGGAATCACTTCTCCCATTATCTGGGCTCCTCCTAAGGATGTAGATTGAATCCGTACTCAGAAGCCAGTTGCAGCAACGAAGCCATTTTGGGTATTTGAAGAGCAGGAGGAACTGAATCACCAGTATAACAAGGCTAAAATTTGTTAACCTCTTGGGTTTTTCAGGGAAAACTTAACATGAATTTCCTTTACAAGCTGGTGGTTCTTGGTAAACTGAGTAACTTGTTCCAAGAATGGATTTCAGAATTTGGTGACATCAAGGTAAGGATTTTTTATATGTTATTACCAAAACAGCTGAAGCCTTTTTATTTCTCTTAAAGGCCATACTACTAGGATTTATGCTAAAGTTCAACTTTTAACTTTCTCCTTAAGTATTGAGTAGAGCTGTAGCAACTGCCATTGAAATAAGGTATAAAAGATACTACAGTTCACAATCTTGAAGTCTTTGGGGCACTGAATAAATGTGTGAAGTGGCTCTGTGGGTTGACTTTTGGCAGCTAACACAGCTGAAACATCGTATTGTGGGGTGAGCTAGGTGGGAAATGGGCACTAATCTCTCCCCAAACAGCCTGCAGCACCCAGTCTGGTTTGAAAGTAGGACACCAGACTTGCCTTTTGCAGAGATTGTGTTCCTTTATGTGCATCTGCTGTGGGGAAGACTAATAATAGTCCTTAATTTGTGTAAATTAATGAAAGGACTGCTACATTACTCATCTATTTGGTTTGGTTTTGGTTTGTTTTTTTTTTTTTTTTTTGAGTTGCAGGCACTCATTTCAGAAAAACGGCAGCAACCTGTTAGACTAACAACTCAGTATGGGCGTGAGAAGACACTGTTTATGGAGGCTGTTGTAGTCTTTCTAAGAAACCTGCATGCTACCTAAACTTGCACACAGGTCAATGTGTATCTTCTGTTCTAAAGTAAACGCTTTCTCTTCTACCCACAGAATCTTCCCCCTTCAGCAGCAGCAAATGTTGGTGTCAAAATATTTACCTTTGGTTCTTACAGGCTTGGAGTACACACTCAAGGTAGAACTTTCATTGTCTGCTCATAGTTCTGATGTTTGAAAGTGACTTCTAACAATAACAGAAGAAATGGAATCTCTCTGCAGGTGCTGACATAGGTGCTGTTTGTGTTGCTCCTAGACATGTAGAAAGTTCGGATTTTTTTCAGTTGTTCTTCGAAAAACTAAAGCATCAGGAGGAAATTAAAAAATCTAAGAGCAAGTAAACTCTTTCCCTATTAATTGTGCAACTTCTACAGTAAGAGTGTTCATGTGAAAGACTCATAATGGTAGTGGATGCCTTACAAGCCAAAATTTTAAAAGACATTGTTTCTGAGGGCCTTCTAAAATGCTATCTTATGCAGCATGGAAATGCTGAAGACAAGCTTTTGGTTCCTTTCCCCAGTGGCTGTACATCACGTAAGAATCTTTGTGGTCCGCTTCTCCCCTGCCCTTGGTTTGAGAATGAGTTGGCTGTATCAAAAAGCAAGGCTGTCCCTGGGAGCCCTGCTTTCATCTCCGGTGCAGTAAGGGGCCTGGACATGCACGCCGGGGGAGGAGGGGGCAGCCTGAAAACTCAGGAAGTTGGCGGTGATGTGGAAAGGCTCCTGTCAGTCCCTTGGCCGTGCTGTTCCTCTGGATAGACTTTAGGAGCTCTCGTTCATCCTCCTCTGGCCACGTTCCTCTCTGGCTCCTCAGCCTGAGCCTTTGCGGCCGGGATGCACACTGTCAGCTTTCCAGAAAGTTCACAGGGGCTGTGCTGGGAACATACAGAACTGCTGTGTAAAATGCCCCTCGGGTGCATGCATTGCGTACCTCGTACGTAAAACTGAGATCCTGGGAATTGTTTCTCTTAGCAGCACAGGGGGATGGGGAATGGGCATTGTGGTCAGTTCATCACACGTTGTCTTTGCTGCTCCTTCCTCCTCACACTCTTCCTCTGCTTCAGTGTGCAATCCCACCCATGGCAGACAGTCCTGAATGAAATTCTCCAGCGGGGCTCCTTCCCATGGTCTGTAGACCTTCTGGCACAGGCTGCTCCAGCATGGGTCCCCATGGGGTCACAAGTCCTGTCAGCAAAACTGTTCCAGCATGGGCTCCTCTCTCTCCATGGGTCCACAGGTCCTGACAGGAGCCTGCTCTGGTGCGGGCTCTTCACGTTGCCACGGTCTCATTTGGGGGACACTCATCTTGTCTGGCATAGGGTCTTCCAAGGGCTGCAGGTGGGTATCTGCTCCACTGTGGACCTCTTGGGGCTGTGGGGGAACAACCTGCCTCGCCATGGTCTTCACTATGGGCTGCAGGGGAATCTCTGCTCCGGCACCTGGAGCAGCTCCTTCGCCTCCTTCTTCACTGACCTTGGTGCTGCAGAGTTGTTCCTCTCACATATTCTCACTCTTATCCCCCAGTTGCTATTGCACAACATTTCCCCCCCCTTGCTTAATGATGTTATCACAGAGGTGCTACCACTGTCATTGATGGGCTCAGGTTTGGCCAGCTGTGGGTCCATCTTGGAGCCGGCTGGAACTGGCTCTGATGGATATGGGGGCAGCTTCTGACATCTTTTCACAGAAGCCACCTTTGTTCCTGTCCCCCCCTGCCCTATCCCCCCTGTCCTCCACACCCCCCCCCCCCCCCAAAAAAAAAAAATTGTCTTTTTAGCCCAATATAAGCTGGTTCATTCTCTCAGTATCTGCAGTTCAGGAACTTGGCACCAGAGAGCTCATTATCATGCAAAATGCCCTAACAATCCAAGGCTCCCTGCATAATTCTCCTGAATTCTTCAGGTCTTGTGTGGCTGATTTGGGAGACTCCAGGAGTGTAGCCAAACAGAAGATTTCTGTAAGAAGTAACAATAGAACAAGATACCTGCTTTTACCAGTTTTCCGTCTGTTTCTGCTTCCAGAACAAGAGTCAGCCTCCCCCAATTCCTCTTGATCCAGAGTGACTCCTGATGAAGTCTGAATATGTGGGAAAAGTAGGATCCTTTCAGTACGATACTGTGTGTGTAAGCTCTGTTGTCCGTCGTGTCCCACCCCCTCCCCAGTTCCCACGCACCGTGCCATTCCTATCACCAGCCACTTCCCAAAGTCAGTAACCTTAGTGGAAAATCCCAAGTGATATACATGGGAAAGGACAGGTAGGAACACAATCAAGGATTTGGCTAAGGGGAGTATCTGGCAGGCTGCAGAAAGTTGAGAAGGGGTCAGTTTAAGCAGGGCATGTGGATCGATGTGAAAGATTAGTGAGGGTCAATGCAGAGGAAGATCAGGATTTCTTCTCCTGAACATACTATATGGGCTGGAAATTTCCATATTGGCATCTTGGCATCATGTCAGCCACATTACTTGTGGTGATTGACATCTGTGGGCTTTTATTTCTCACAGACCCCATCCATGGGTCAGTGACTTGAGACACCACAGCTGTGAGCTGCAACTGCCTTGGGCAGGACTTGTCCCGGCACCAAATCTCTCACTCCCTGCTTGGGAATGGCACTGACCAGCCATCCCTCAGACAAATGTGGGCACCAGACGAGCTCCACCACCTGAGCCTTGCACAAGGACCTGGATTCAAGTGGGACAGATATGCCCAGCAGGGCTTTCCATCCCCCCTTTCCAGAAATGGACATGTCTCTCCAGGCTGGACAGTCACAGGTCTCGCAACCCCTTCTCATAGGAGACATGCTCCAGTCCCTTCATCATCTTCACGACCCTTTGTTGGACTCTCTCCAGCATGTCCATGCTTGTTTTGTACCCTGATTTGGCATTTCTGGAATGGTCACCACTCTAATACCTATCTTGGCATGCAATTTACTTTAAATAGAATCTCCTCCTTATTATCTCTCATATCCTTACTTCAATTCCCCGTGCTGTGACGCTGCTAGTGACACCACCAGTCAGGTGAGTCACGTGCACGCACAGACCAAGAGCTGACACAGTGGAGCATCAGTCCAGGCGGACCTTGAGAAACTCAGGGATTTGGCCAACAGAAACCTCGAGAAGTTTTCCAAGGAGAAGGGATCTTCTCCTTCTGATCTTCTGATCATCTGCATTAGGGGGTAAAAACCCTGTAGATCAATGCAGGCTTGGACCTGAAGGGGATGAGGAGCGACCTTAAGGAGAAGGGCCTGGGCGTTACGAAGGACGCCATACGGGGCAGTGGTGCTAACCGTGAATATGGCCATGTGCATACTGGGCTGCACTGGGAGGAGCGTGGGCACCCAGACAGTGGGAGTTATCACCCCACCCCCCCGACTCAGCACTGCTGGGGCCACATCTGGAATGGTGTGTCCTCATGTGGGGCTCCCTGCTCTGGAGGAGTGGGGAGGGGGTGGAGCGGGCCCATAGGAGGTCTGCCAAGATGGGGTTAGGGGCCATGTGTGGAAAGGCTGAGGAGGGGGGGCTTCATTGGCCTGGTGAAATGGAGGCTCAGGGAAGTGTAGCAGTATCGTGAGAAAGCTTGACGGGTACTTTCAGAGATGATTGCATGATTTTTTGGTAGTGGGAAGGAGCACAAGAAAAGAAAACTACAGGAAAACGCAGTTTTGGATGTCCAGATGGATATGAGGAGGAAGAGAAGTCACCTGAAGGGTAGTGCTTTGGCACGACAGGTCACTCTGGGTTAGCCCATGATTTTCTGTTTGAAGGAACAGCCAGTGGGGATGGGGAGTTGTCAGTGAGGGTAAGGACATGCCAGGGGGTGAGAACACGGTGAGGAAGTGTGTTGGGTGTCTACAGCCCGCAGGGAAAGAGGCGCAGGCCTGGGACAGTGGAGGACAGACCCTCATGGAGGTGGCCAAGGGTACTGGCAAGGCTGAAAGGCCCTGACAGAACAGAGGTCTCTGTGCCCCTGGCTGTGGCTGATGTCTCTGCCACCACGGCCTACGAGGAGATACCTTGTCCTCGTGGCACCAAGGCCACGTTGTCTCCTCGCACAGGAGGTGCAGTACTGTTGTCCCTCACTTGGCCTCACCCCCTGAAACACATCCCAGGAAGAGGCCTGAGACTCATGCCATGGACAGGATCTCTTTTCTGAGGGGCTGGGGTCAGGGCTTGGCATTTGGCTTGATAAAACACACCAAGGCTTTACACTGCATCAGAGCCACCAGCACGTTGCCTTTGACTGGCATCACTGCCTGCAATTTCCTGCTCTAACGAGTCCATGGCGAGCCTCTGTTGGTAATGGCCATCAGGGGGGATCAGTAATACTCCAAGAAACTTCAATGTTTGCTGCTGACTCTGACTCTTTGAGCAGTTTGAGCAAGGTCCTCTCAGCCTTGCACATCCACACACTCAGCACTAAAACCACCACGGGGCTCATTAAAAGGCAGAGAGCCCTCAGGTGCCTTATCTCTGTCCACAATTTTCTTCAAGTCTTCAAGACTTCTGCAGCTAATTGGAGAGGTTTCAGGACAGTAGTTAAAGAGGAAGAGTTCAGATGAGCCTTTCAGATAAAAGGTAATATTGTATTTTTTTGTAATATTGTAAATTTTTGTATGTTTGTTTACAGAAGAAGTGATAGCAGTGTTCTCCAAGTGATAGTGATGCAGACGGTCACTAGGCAGATATGGGCAGGTAGGAAAAGCAGTCCCTTGAGGCCAGGCTCTCTATGGACAACCTTGCTCCTCACCTCCCCAGCCCCCTCATTTCTCTGATCAGCCCCCTGAGCCTTGCATCACTTTTCCTTACGTCAGACTTCTCCACTGACGTCTACAGCTGGCTGTTACAGCTCCTTGGCCCCAATTCCCACCTGCTTTCCTCAGAAAACTGGCTGCACACAGGCACAGAAAGAATTCCCCTCCTTGCCGTAAACAGAAGTTACACCTGATGTGATTCAATAAGCTTTAAAACACTCTGCCTAACTGTATGTCAAGTCCAAGTTGTATCTAATGAGGTCCACCATTCACAAGACATGTTTGTACATGAACTGCTTTAGACAGATGGTTAGGAATGCAGAGATATAAACATAATGAAGGAGCTGACTAGAGCTGATTAGAATTCTCAGAGATAAGGCAAATGTCTAATTCCCTGAAGCTCAAAGCAGCAACTAAATAGTTGAGAGGTGTCTGAATCACCAGAGAGTGAGGGGGAAATCTGGAGATCCAAGGGGAGGGCTTGTGTGCTGACAGGATGCCCTTAGCCATGGTCACTTAATCAAGAGAGGTGGGAACACCTGAAAGGGGACAGAGATTAAACACATAGTGTACTAGAGGAGGGGTAATGCAAGGGCAGAAGGAGATCAGTATTTCTTCTCCTATGATTAATGCACTTCCTGGAAGTTTCCACATTCTGCCATGGTGGGAAAACATTGCCATTTTATTAAAAACAGCCAGGTGTTTCAGCTCGATCTTGAACGATCTGGATTTTGAAAACCTCCCAGGACAGAGACTGCACAGCCTATCTGGGTAACCTGCTCCAACACTTGATGGAGCTGATGGGGAAGAAGTTTTTCCTTATGTCTAGGCTGAACCTCTCCTCTTGCACCTTCTGCCCATTGTTTTTGTGCTTCCAGCATGCACCACTGTGAGCCTGGCTCTTTATTCTCCATGAATAGGAATATTCTCAGAGGAAAGGTGAGCTGTGATGAGATTGTCCTCCGCCTTCCCTCATGGCCTCTTGGCCTCTGCTCACAGGCCAGGTGCTCTGACCCCTGACCATCTTGCACACAGGCCTGGAGACCTTTTCAGTAATGACAAACTGAGTCCCTCAGCCCCACCCCTGGCTGCTGTTATTCACTCGCCCTCCCCATTCAGCAGCAGCCCTGCATTTTCCTTGTTCAGCCTTGGTCTCTCTCGAGCAACCGAAGCTCTTCATTTTGCTCTTGACTTTCCTTGCAACCAACTCCAGGTGAGCTTTGCCTTTCCCCAAATCATACCTGCACAATGAAGACCATGAACATGAATTCCTTCTTTGTAGTTGTCTTTGCTGTCACCCTCTGGATGCTGCTTTGTGGTCCCATCATCACCCTGTCACTTGGATGGCCAAGCAATGGAGCTGCAAACACCGTTCCAGACCAGCCTCCTCTCTGCATTGCCTGCATGTCTCGGCTCCAATCCGTGATCCCTGGCTGTGCACCACAACCCCCCTGGTTTAAGTCCTTACCCTGCATGGTCACACAGCTCAGCTAACTTTGGGGTTCCCCTCGCCCAGGCACTTCCCACCCTAAACCAGGCACTTCTCGGCTCTTCTCACCTCTCCAGTGACAGAGCAGCCTGCCCCAAGCTGGTGCTTGCAGGAATAGGTTTCTCTTGGTCATTTATTGTCCCCTGGAAGCACAGAGTTCTGTGGAAGCAATTTGGCTGGAAGCAAATAGGCGTATTACGAGCGATGCAGACCGAGGGGCCTCACAACTGCAGCTGTTGTGAAGGACATATGCAAGGTCAAAAAAGATAAGGAAGTTGGGTTTTGAGAAACTGCCTATGTTGCAAAGAGGTAAGGAGGTTGGAATGTAAGAAACAAGATAACAAGAGGGAGAAACAGAATGTAGGTAGGGCAGAGCAAGGCGTGTGAACAAGCAGCTTTAACCTATTAGCAACCAGAACGTAACGCGTGCGCTTTGTGCTAGTGTATAAATTGCTGTGTATCCTTTAATAAAGTGGCATTAACTTGATCACATTGATCATGTATGTTGTGTCCGAGACTTCTGCATCAAGCCGTGACAGATTTCAATGACTTCTTTCACTTATTTGGCCCCAATTTCAACCAAATCAGCCAACTTGCCATCCTGTGATGAACATGAAGCCTTGTCCACAGTGTGGAAGGCCAAACTGTGATGGACGGCAGTAATCACCTTGAAAATGAAATTCTAAAACAAAGAAGGGGATATGTTGGAATGAAATATTGGTGGTTAGCAAAATTGTAAACTGACCCTCAGACTAGAAGGATGGTTGTGGGTAAATGCAGCAAGAGTGTGGAACACTCTGTTGTGAGCGTGAGAAGCTGCAGTTGGAACAGCAGTGGAGCGTGGGATGAGCGAGTGGCCAGTAAAGAGGCTAGATCTGAAGGTCAGTAGGATGGGAAAACAGAAGTGAAAGATGTAAACAGGAGGTAATAAGTTGGAGGATTGCATACAGGATGGCAGCATTGCCTCTTGGCAGTGCTCCCCCTTCACAAACTGAAGAGAATTTGTCATTATTCAGCGCGTAGCCCTGATCCCGGCTGGACTGAGACCACCGAGAGTGTGCTCGGCGTCACGTCCTGTTGAAGCAGTTCCCCAGGCACTGGTGACTCGAAGCTTTGCTCTGCCTTGCTAGGCTTCCCCTTTTTAACTTAATAAAGACCGTTAAACCATTACAGCCCACCTTTCCTTCCTGATACCGGCATGCTTGGACCCACAGAGCGTTCGTTTTCCACTAGATGTGCTGAAACTCCTGCAGCTCTCTCTGGTAAGAGGCATCACTGAAGAATCTGTTTTCAGTGGCTCATGTCTTGCTGAGGTTCAGCCTGAAGTGCTCGTTTGTTGGAGAATGGCTCAGAGACAAGGGTCCTGAGCCCACCGAGCAATTGTACGATCAGAGCCTGTTCTAAGGGCTGATGCTGCCTCGCTGATGCTGGGCCCCACTAGGGTTTGCCTGCAGCTGCTCGCAGCTGCTGATACAGGAGGAATGTCACGGACGCTTCAGCCCTGTGTACCATGGTGTGTCGAAAACAGGTTAAGGGGAATTAGGAATAGTGGTCTGAGAAACCCAGTGTTATGGTAACGGTGGTCTGAGAAACATTGTGTTACGGTACTGTCGTGTATCGAAAACAAGTCAAGAGGAATTAGAAATAGTGGCATGAGAAACTTAGTGTTATGAGAAGCTTGTGCTGTAAGCTAACTGCAAGTAGGTGGACCGTGCGAATACGACCTTTAGAGCTTAAGCCAATCAGCTAGTGACTAGTAGGCATAATAATTATCATTGTCTGTATAAATATATGTACCCTGGACCAATAAACACACACGTTGATTGATGCTCTATCTTCCACATTGAACCCTTCTCAGCGTGTCGTTTGTCGCGGCTCCGCAAGTTGGCGCCCGAACAGGGACCTGCATAGAAGAATAACACGGACGGAGCGGCGGACCCGGAGAAAACAGCAACGACCGAGGAATTCGAGAACAGACCCAGAGAAACACCAAATACAGCAGCGTCCGGGGTCCACGAGCTGAGACGGAGAGGTGCCAGCCCCGGCAGCCCCGGGAGAGTACGTGGAGAGAAGCCGGCTGGACCGGCCCCGAGAGTGGAAGTGACCGGTCCCGCAGAGCGGAGGCGGAGTGGCTCTGAAGAGCGGAGGTGGACCAGCCCCGAAGAGCAGAAGTGAGCGGCCCTGAGACCGGAAGCGGAGCGGCGCTGGAACTGACGTGGTAAGGAGCAGACTGCGGCAGCCCCAGGGGCGGACACGAAGGGACGCCAGCGGCGGACGCTGAGCGGCCCTGGGGGTGGACGCGAGGGGACGCTGGGGGCAAGCGCAGGGTGGCCCCGGAAGCGGAAGCAGGGAGGCACCAGAACTGATGCAGAGGGGCGCTGGAACTGACGCGGAAAGGCGCTGCATACAGCGGCGGCAGAAACAAACGCGGGGAATCATCAGATACAGCAGCACCTAGCCGAATCAAGAACGATCGGACAGTGGGCCTCCGACAGGTCGTTCCGAGGACCTGAACCGAGATAGAGCGTCGCTCTCCGCAAAGGCTGCTGGCAAGAGCTGCACCTGGTGCCTTAATCATGGAGCATCAGCAACATATCAAAGTAAGGGGGTATTTTTTGTGCCTTAATCAAGGAGCACAGGCCGGTGGGAGTATTTTTTGTGCCTTAATCAGGGAGCACAGGCCGCCGGGAGTATTTTTGTGCCTTAATCAGGGAGCACAGACCGCCGGTAGTATTTTTGTGCCTTAATCAGGGAGCACAGGCTGCCGGGAGTATTTTTGTGCCTTAATCAGGGAGCACAGGCTGGCGGGAGTATTTTTGTGCCTTAATCAGGGAGCACAGGCCGGCGGGAGTATTTTTTGTGCCTTAGTCAAGGATCACAGGCCGGTGGGAGGTTTTTTGTGCCTTAATCAGGGAGCACAGGCCGGTGGGAGGATTTTTTTTGTGCCTTAATCAGGGAGCACAGGCCGCCGGGAGTATTTTTGTGCCTTAATCAGGGAGCACAGGCCGCGGGAGTATTTTTGTGCCTTAATCAGGGAGCACAGGCTGGCGGGAGTATTTTTGTGCCTTAATCAGGGAGCACAGGCCGGCGGGAGTATTTTTGTGCCTTAGTCAAGGATCACAGGCCGGCAGGAGTACTTTTAGTGCCTTAATCAGGGAGCACAGGCCGGCGGGAGTATTTTTTTGTGCCTTAGTCAAGGATCACAGGCCGGCGGGAGTATTTTTGTGCCTTAGTCAAGGAGCAAAGGGCCAACGGTGCCTTAATCAGGGGTGGGTCGGCAGTAATGGTACTGTGCCTTATCCAGGGAGCACAGGACCGGAGGTGCCTTAATCAAGAAGCACCAGGTTGACGAGATGGAATAGGAGGTAGCCCTGGATTTATTACAACTCTTTTTAGAAAAGCGGGGAGTGGATTGTATAAAATCACTCGTGGGTTTAGTAGCATTAGGACGGGTCAAAGGATGTTTTCAAGATCCTAATTCTCTTTTTGATGTCGAGGAGTGGAGACGATTAGGTGATATTTATGGGATATGGTAATTGACGAGGATAAAGCTGCAAGGAAAATGATGAAACCGTGGTGGGACGTGGTGAATACTATTAAGCGGTATCAGCTTGAAAAGAACCTTGCAGCTGTGGCAACTACAAAGTTGGGGAGGGAAAGTTCCACTGTTACCCCAGGTAGTGAGGCATCCGGATCTATGCTTTTTGACAGTGATCGTATTCCTGTCCCATCAACAGGAGTGCTGGTTTCAGTTAACATAAGTAGGGGAAGTCCGGAGGCCAGCCCCCCCCAGTGTCCTTACTGCCATGCTTCCCCCACCCCTCCTACCTCGGAGGCGGAGGGAGAGAGGGACGATGGCCCCTCGCTAATATTTAGCCAACAGGAGTGGTGCGAAGTAGGTGATTTATTGTGGGACGAGACTATCACTGGAGGCAATAAAGGCAGTGAAGCACGACAGCAAGGGCTGGTCTGGCGAACGAGCGTAAAAGCCCTGAGGGAGATGCCAGCAGAACAGAAAGTAGCTGCTGCTGCCATGGCGGCTGTCGGCGCTGTACCATCCCCGCCGGTCCCTGCCGAAACCAACCGTCCGTCATGATTAGCCACCTTCTTCGGGGTTAATCAGCAGCTCCGCTCTATTAAGGGCATGTCACCAAGTGTTCCTGTTTGCTCCACCGCGCAAGAAGCGGCAGAGAAATCAGGCGGCGCGGGGGCACCGGGTGGAGCGGCGTGCCACCATAAACTCTGCCCCCCCCCCACCGTTCGGATGGTTCCGCCCCTGACAGCGCGTCAGCGTCTGAGTCGGAGAGAAAAACGGCGGCTGTGTCCGAATTAAAGCACCAGGGTCACACATCGGTGATGGACAGTGACAGAGTCCGAGAGCTTGACAGAAAATTACAGAAGTTGAGCTACAGAGCAGAACTCTGCATTTACAATGACAAGAAGAGGAAGCGCTGCCGGCAGCCCCCCCACACCCACTCCCGTCACCCTCACCAGAACCAGCTCCGCTTTTAGCTCAGCCCCGATGGAGTGGGGGATTCGGGGTGCCTTGTTACAAGGGGACTGGCATGCTGCTGGGGCGTTGGCCTGCCCGGTAGTGACAACAAATGGGGGACACCTGGGAACTCAAGATCACAAGATTCTCCTCGGGGGGTCTGGAGACTCCTTACGAACTTTACAACTCTGAACTGTCATTTGGGTGTTTCAACATCAACACTGGTATCAAAAACTTGTTCATGTAGTCAGGTTCATTGTATGTTGTGGGTTCATTGCAATGTTTAGAACATAGCATGGAGAAACCTGTATTACATTCTGTATTGCATACTCTGTTGTTACAATTGCTGACACTTTTAAAACTGTAAGGATGGTTTTCTTGCTACATAAGACTGCATAAGACTGGAACATGGACTGACAGAATGGTTACAAAACTTGGGAATTTGGAAAATGGACTGACAGAATGGTTATAATTCTACAAAACTTGGAAATTACTGGGTGGCTGAAAGCTTTGTTGATGTATGGACTGGTAATGCTGATTGTCATTATGCTTGTCATGATGGTATTGGGGTCTGTGTGGAAATGCTTTATGAATGCTATGATTCAAATGTTAAAAGGAGTCTGGATTGTCCAAAAAAGAATAAGGGGGAAAAAAAGGTAGGAATTTTTTTTTTGGGGGGGATCAGGGTCATGCACTGATCCTACAGGGTTTGGACAATCCAGGCTGGGTCTCTGAGCAGAAAACTGTCATGTGGTAATCCTGCCCTTGGGGTCACCTGGAAGGGCAAGAATGAGGAAGTCAGGCTAGTGCTTCCTCCCTGTTTGAATGCCTGGATACACTAACCACAAAGTAGATTTAGTTTGTTCACGCGTGCTAACGATGCAGACCTATCACAGCACTCCCGGCTGCGTGATAAGTGCCTTTAGCCAATAGATTGTAAGCCTGCATGTTTAAGTTGTGCCTTGTCATGTATTAAGAAAATCTTTGAACGAACGTTAGGGCAGGCTCTGCTCATACAAAAAGAAAAAGGGGGAATTGTTGGAGAATGGCTCAGAGACAAGGGTCCTGAGCCCACCGAGCAATTGTATGATCAGAGCCTGCTCTAGCTGCTGATGCTGGGCCTCACTAGGCTTTGCCTGCAGCTGCTCGCAGCTGCTGATACAGGAGGAATGTCACGGACGCTTCAGCCCTGTGTACCGTGGTGTGTCGAAAACAGGTTAAGGGAATTAGGAATAGTGGTCTGAGAAACCCAGTGTTATGGTAACGGTGGTCTGAGAAACATTGTGTTACGGTACTGTCGTGTATCGAAAACAAGTCAAGAGGAATTAGAAATAGTAGCATGAGAAACTTAGTGTTATGAGAAGCTTGTGCTGTAAGCTAACTGCAAGTAGGTGGACCGTGCGAATACGACCTTTAGAGCTTAAGCCAATCAGCTAGTGACTAGTAGGCATAATAATTATCATTGTCTGTATAAATATATGTACCCTGGACCAATAAGACACGCGTTGATTGATGCTCTATCTTCCACATTGAACCCTTCTCAGCGTGTCGTTCGTCCGCAGCTCCACACTCATTCTCTTCTGCAGTGTGCTGAATCCACCCCATTGACTTCATTTTTCGTGTTCACAGAGGCAGGTGACAGCTGCTCAGCCTTGAGTGAGACCAGCAGCTAATTTAGCGAGGTCTTGCATTCAGCATTTTCAACATGATGTGAGTGCATTTCCCAAAGGGAGCTCTGTCTTTCCCCACCCTTGTTCAGCACGGGATAGAGGTGCTATGTAACGCACGTGACTGCTGCTCCTGAGAGCACCTTGGCTGGATTTGCTTGAATTGCGTATTATGTCACTGCAGCCTTAAAACCAGGGTTAGCAAGAATGTCCCAATCCCCAGCCACAAGCTTTACAGAAATACTGATAACTGATAGAAATGAACAACATCTGGGCAGCAAGTCAGGTCTTTTAAATCCTCACTTTCTCACTTTCTTTGTTGTTTTATTTTGGTTTTTTCTTTTAATCAGTTTAAGACTTGAATTACATCCAAGCCAGTTTCTCATCTGCTGTGTCATTCTTGTGTTCTGCTATATAACAGAAGGGATAGGAAATGAATTAAATATACTCTTAAAGACAAACTCAGGGAACTCAACTTGTTTAGCCTGGTCCTTTTTGCACAGCAGAACCAAGGCCTGCTTTGGAGCATCCACATGGACACCTGCGCCAGTGGAAGCCGTGGGGGCTGCTCCTCTTGAAGGAGGGGCAGGAGGACCCCTGGTAGCACCTGCCTGAGCTGTACGGCTGTTGAAGCAGGGACTCCTTTCTCCTCTGGAGTTTAGTGCAAAGGGGCTTGTGGGTGCAGCATGTGTATGATTTCCTACAAGTTAGGTTTTATGTCAGCTTGGATAATAATCCATAAAGAAGTCAATTAAATGCTTTCTCCTGCTAGTGTCCACCAAGACTGCTAGAGAATCAAGAAGAAGCTCTTCCCTTCAACGCCCACCCACCACCCCACTCCTGAAAAAATACTCGTTCACTGTTCACCCTTAATCCTTCGTCCTTCAAAGCTGTGTGGCAGCAATGTTATGATGAAGTCATAAAAAGCTTACTTTGGAGCTGAAGGAGGAAAAAAACCATAGAGGCCTTTCAAGACTCATTACAAAGATTGAGAAACCTTAAAACATGGAGAAGGAATATACTTGCTGTATCCTGAGTTTGTCAGCCACCTTCTGCTCTTTCTTCACCAAAGACGCCAATTTTCTTAGGTTTATGCCTTTCATAACTATCGCCTCTTTTTATTTTTACCTTGACCCTTGGTCATAACCACGTGGCCTTGACCTAGAACGATGGTTGTGCCTCCTCCCTTTGCCTCTTCCTGGGTACGGTGGCGATCGCGAGTAGGAACGAGAACGGGAACGACGAAATGATCGAGAGTAGGAGCGAGTGCGGGAAGAACCCGATCTTGCCTCGAGAGTAGCTATACAAACTTCTACTGTAAGATGAAGCACTGCAGGGAAACTTGGACCTTAAGGAAAACACAACACAGTAAAAATAAATGAAATTAACTCAAAAGAGTAACTCTCCCCAGATTTTTCCCTCCCAAATTTGGTTTGGCTTTTTTCCCTCTCCATATGCTCATGTCAAAGCTTCTTTCAGATGCTGACATAATGCTACTTCACACGGAAGAATTTGGCAACACGCAAAGGTTTCCACTTGCAAGACAGAACTGCTGCTTTGTTAGTGTGAAAATAAACAGGAAGGGTACATCTATTTCCACTTACTTCTATCACATGAACTACCAGAGCTATTGATTGATTTAAGGGGGTGTTACTGGCTTCTACTGCTACGTGTACATTTTCACTACTCCGCAACCACCTGCGGTGCAAATCATTTTTGTTAGAGTAAGATGCAGAAAGAGCAAGTTTTAATGGCTACAGCACAGTATCAAATATCAAGAAAACACAATTTCACCTGAAGACAGTAAAGCTCCATTTTACAGTGCCAGCTTAGTCTGTTTAACTTCCCTACTTATTTATTTGGCAACTTGTACAGGATGCAAAGTACTTGTGCTGCAATCTTACATACAGGACTTCTAGACAGATGCCCTAGCAAATTTTTGCACGTAGCTCTAGCTCTAACCAAGGATAGTGCCCGCATTTCAGGAAAAGGCATATCCAAAAGCTGTTAAACTCAGCGTCTAGTAATATGCCATTAGGCCATTATTCAAGGAAAGATACTGACAGCAGTACTAAGAGAGAGCTATTCAGACTCCTGCCTAAGTGAATTCTGGGGATAAAAAACATCAGCTACCCTGAGTTTCTTCTTCACAAGTTTTGTTATTTTTTAAAGAGCCATTTCACATTATTCCACATATGTTCATGAGCATCATGCCTCCTCTCAAAGTCCTCTACCAATTTAAGATTTCTCTACAAACCAGTCTGACCTTTCAGTTCCTAAGAAAAAAATTAAAGTGTCAACAAATTACTAGTGAAAGCCACCAGCTGGCAGTCCAGGTTAAAATCTCTCCATGTATCCACATGAGATAAACAAAAGTGGAAATGAAGACAATTTCTCTCCCATATCTCCTCCGAAGTGCTTTGTGGTAATGGTTACAATCAGAGCAGGGAGACACACAAAATCCAGCAGCTGCACCTATTCAGCTTCTGGCCTCCTCACGGCTGTCAGGAGGTGAAGGACGTCACTGCAGAGAAGCTTTACCGAAAGACACACCTGCTCTGGAAGAATTGCTGCCAAATTATCGCTGTCGGTCAACTGTAATCTCTACCATATTGGAGCTAGTAACCTACGTATGGAACCCCTATCACTGCTAATCCCTTGAATCATCCAGTCCACCTAACGAGAGAGAGGTGGAGTGGAACTCCTCCTGATTCTTCTAGCCAATCTGCTGCTCCATTACAGACAGGGAAGGCAGTTACCTGGAAAATGAACGCCTATGCTCCTTCTGAATCTTTTTATATTCCATCAGTTCCTTGGCAGAATGATTTGTAAACTCATTGAGTTTGGACTTTTGCTTTTCCCTGTTAAAAGAAGTTTCACCTTTATTCCAATTCTAATTTGACCTTTTTTTACCAAAAGACACCAAGAAACAAAACACAGCCAATATGAGAAATGCATACTGCATGCAAATGCAAAAGGTGGACATCCTATGTAAGCAAAAGCAGTTTAGAATTCCTACAAGGCTTAGGGAAAGTTTTAGAATTACATTTGTCTTGTTTTAGTTTTGTACATTTGCCGTCTGCAACGAGAAAGTATATTGGAAAGAACATGATGCCATTTTTGCTCATGTCAGACGCAGTGTAACTGCAGTGCGATACGCTATCAAAATATAAACACGAAAACCAGCAGAACTTATTGAGCCAAATGCCTACTCCACTTTAAGTCTCTGTTGTTCTCTGGAAAACTCCTCCCTAGGGAAGGGAGGCTGAGAGCAGCCTGACTGGTGTCAGAAATCCCAGCAGGACCAGGGCAGTGACCGTCCCCCTGCACTCGGCCCCGTTGAGGCTGCACCTCCAATACTGGGTTCAGCTTTGGGCCCCTCACTGCCAGAAAGACATCGAGGTGCTGGAGCGTGTCCAGAGAAGGGCAGTGAAGATGTGAAGGCTCTAGAGAACAAGTCTTGTGAGGAGTGGCTGAGGGAACTGGGGGTTGTTTAGCCTGGAGGAAAGGAGGCCGAGGGGAGACCTCCTCACCCTCTACAACTACCTGAAAGGAGGTTGCAGCGAGATGAGTGTCAGTGTCTTTTCCCAGTTAACAAGGGATAGGACAAGAGGAAATGGCCTCAAGTTGCTCCAGGGGAGATTTGGATTGATATTAAGAAAAATTTCTTCAACGAAAGGGTTGTTGAGCATTGGAGCAGGCTGCCCAGGGGAGTGGTGGAGTCACCATCCCTGGAGATATTTAAGAGACGTGTAGATGTGGTGCTTGGGGATGTGGTTTAGTGGTGGGCTTGGCAGTGTTGGGCTAACGGTTGGACTTGATGATCTTAAAGGCCTTTTCCAATCTCAGTGATTCTGTGATTCTGTAAAGGAGGTGCTCGTGTCGTTGGGGTGGGATTTGAACAAGCCGCTGGTGCTGCTGTTGGCACCCAAGCT
This sequence comes from Tyto alba, assembly GCF_018691265.1. Taxonomy (NCBI): domain Eukaryota; kingdom Metazoa; phylum Chordata; class Aves; order Strigiformes; family Tytonidae; genus Tyto; species Tyto alba. The sequence goes on from NW_024881305.1 coordinate 111,516, forward strand.
GATGACATGTTTACAGGGGCTGGGGGATATCCTGGAGGGGGACAGTGCACTCAGCAGGTGGGGGCTGACCAGGTGTGTAATGAGGAGGAAATGGTGGTGGTGGTGGTACCCGCGGTGGGAGAGGAGGTGCAGTGGGGTGGTGGAGGGTGCAAGGGAGGTGTAGGCACAGGCACAAAGACCGGTGTTGGTGCTGGTACTGTTGGGGTCTGAGTCCTTTGGCTATGTTCCCTGTGTGGCGTCCTCAGTCTGGACTTCTAAAGAAACCCGAAACACGTATCACTGTTTGTTACACTCTGCTCTGATTTGAAAGAGTGAAGGAACGAAGCAGGAGCACGGTGGCAAGCACTTCTTGTTCTCACCTTGAGCACTTTCCCTCCCTGCTTTCCGTTCATTTGAGACTACACTCACTTCTCAATCCTCATACTTCCTTCCACGCCCTCAGCCCCAGCAGTTCCCTCAGTCTTCTCTCCGTATACTCAGCTTTGCAACTGTGGATGGAGTCTGCCTGTGCTTAAAAGAGACTCCCATCTCCCACGAGCCAAGTGCCCACTGCTCCTCTGCCACTCCTTGATACACTTAATACTTCACACTTCTGATCTTCAACGTACTGCACAGGGATTAACTCATCTGCTCTCAGACTTCTAACCTCTTCCACACGTTCCCTGTGTTGTTGACTCGTGATGATGTATTTGGCCTGTTCTTGTCCCTGACTTTTTATTTTCTTTCTTACTGAATTTGAGGTCTTAGACAATCTGTGGGATGGATCCTGGTTTTTGTTCTGACTGATCTTTACAATTTTATAAACACAGTGCACCCTTACAATCTCTCTACAACAAATACATACCAAAAGGAAGGAATAACTTGGCATTGCAATAATGGATAAAACAGAATCCTCTCTCTCCAGGTGAGAGGAAACAGTTTGGCTATTTGAGATGACTAAACTGAAGACAGTCAAAATTGTCATAAAATAACAGCATTGCCTCCTCCAATAATTTGCTCTGTCAATATTAACTAGATTGCTAAAAAAATGTATTGGGGCTGATTTCTATTGGGAAATCAATTTCTTCAGCCCTATTCAGCCAGCAATCAAAAGGCTGGCTTTCCATCCGATCTTTTAATTTTATTTAATTTTGATATGTAATTATGGTTTCCTCAAAAAGAGTTAATTTTTCAGAGTCTTCTCTGAGTCACGCACTGGAGTTTTGTTTTAAATAACCTTAATGCAAGCACAGAACCCCTTTGTTAGGCCAAATGAAGCCATTTAAAAATTAATTGCCATTTGTATTCTCCACAACTATCTGTGCATACTTATTTCATGATAATGCAGCTGTTTTATAACTTACGTGTTACTGCCTCGTTTAACAGGTTACAATATGTATAATATGTTTCATTTCTGTCGAATACTTACAGTTCCCAGCTGGACTGGCACCTGCTGAGCGAATTCCACCGGCTCTCATTGGATGAACTTTTGGCATGGGAGAGGAAAAAGAAAAAAATCCCATTCACTTTATCTGAAGACAATTTTTTAGAAGAAATTCTAAAGTTGCAGTTACTTACCAGCTGTGGGTATTGATTGTCCTTGGGGGCCCAGAAGACTTGGTAATGCTGGCTGCTTGAGAACAGGAACCTGATAGCCCTGGTGAATAAATGCAAACAGTTGGAAAATAAGCTCCACCAAAGAATGAGAATCAACGCATATGTTGAAAGAAAACTTATGTTCTCTTCCAACAAAGTGCTGATTGTCAGAGGAAGATTTAGCAAGTTCAGAGGCCGTCACCAGAGCAGCAGGAGGTGTCGGAGCCATGAGCGCCGGCGGAGGTGGTGGCGGCTGCTGCTGCTGTTGCTGCTGAATCTGCTTACGGCGCCTTTTTGTGTAGCCAGTTCCATTTTGAAGTTGTTCACAGCCTGAAGGCAGAAAAACATTTACAAGATGGTATAGGAACCTCCAGGAGATATACAGACAAAAGCCTCCACAGAGTAAAATGACTCCTGTGTTCCCATAAATAGTATCAATCCTAAAATAAGCCAACATACAGATATAGTCAGATTAGACATAAGGCAGAAACTCTTCCCTGTGCGGGGGCGGCCCAGGGTGCCCAGAGGAGCTGTGGCTGCCCCCTCCCTGGAAGGGTTCAAGGCCAGGTTGGACGAGCTGGGCGGGGAAGGGGTTGGGACTGGATGATCTTTAAAGGTCCTTCCAGCCCAAAGCGTTCTGTGCTGTATGAACACATCACATTAAACACTGATTAATGACTGGTAACTCAGAGTATCTGTATTTAAAGTACTTCAGTGTTAACACCAAACTGAGGCAATCATGTTAAACAAAAATGTGACCTGAATTTGCCAGATTGTCTCTAAAGAGTTGTATGCTTCTGTAACAACAGATAATGTACTTGAGAAATAAATCTAGTTTTATTAAGTCAACCTTGCTTAAGGAGATGTAAATTAGTATCTTCTTCCCTTTCAGATTTTTACAAACAGACTTTTCTTACAAACAATTGATGTAAAAATCTTCCTGTTACCTGGCGTAGGCACTTGTTGGCAATTAAAGAATCAGGAGAAACATCTGTCTGGTGACATGTTGGGCATGTATGTTCCTCAGATTCCAGTAATGCTGTTCTAATACCTGTGAATAATTAGAATCATCAGAATAGTTCATGGGCAAACTAAGGAAATTTTGTTGGTTCTAATCGATTATAAAACACAGAAATGATTGATGGTGAATATGGTCTTGAATTGAGAGCCTGAATCTATAAATGTTCAGTAGTGTAAAAAATTGATAGTGCGCAGCAAAACACTATGCAGTTTTGACAGCTCACTCTTGTAATATTTGAAGATATAGAGTAGGCTGTGTCTTGATGTTCTGACTAGTCTTTTTTCCACTATCTAGTACAGTGCGAAGTCACCAACCTCAGGGTTAATGAGTAAAGTGCATCTCAGTCATTAGTATGTTCAAGTCCTGAAGGCTTTAACCAGCTCTCCCATGGAGGAGAATGTGGATCACATGCTTAACTAGCCATTTGTTGCAGATCACAGGAAGTCACCCGAGGTGGCCATAGAGTTTTGCATGAGAGAAAAGGCTGTGGACAAGCTAAATGCATTTGATATCCAATACTGTAATCACCTGCACAAAAAAAAAAAAAAAAAAAGAAGCTTTCTGCTTCTTTTTTTTCTTCATTTCTATGAGCAGGGTTCTTCCCCAATCAGGGTATAGTTAAGTATTAAATAGAGCTGTTAGCAAAGTTAATTTTGTTATCTCCTTTTTCTGCTTTCAGAAGATCAGATGTGGTGCTTTGAGCTAACAAACATGGGAGGAACACTTACATTCATCACAATAACTGTTTCCACAGCAGGGAATAACAGCGGCGTCAGTCAAGATATCTCTACAAATGAGACATATCAACTCCTCTGGAAGAGGATCACCGTCTGAGGAGGAAGAGGATGGCTCCTCTGGTAAGAAGGGAGGCTTCTCCTTCTTTCCTCTAGCATAAGCTTCCCTGGAGGGTGGGTGGGGAAGGAAAAAGAAAAAAGTTAAAGATGGATAAAGGAAAACTTCTCCAAGCTTTGGCTTTTATGAAAGGAGGATGATCGATGGAATTCTCACTCCACATTAGCCTTCACAACACAGGCATTTAGTTTAAACTACTCTTCTAGAGTCACAACACTGGAAGAGAGGGGGGGGAAACAACCTTCCTTCTGCAGAACTTTCCCATTTGTTGGATCATCTAAGAAATTAGCTCAGACTGGAAAAATCATTTTTGACAGCTAGAAATCAGGTGACATGAATCCCACCTCTCCTTTGCCAGAGGGTGAATGTAAATTGCAGGCTCGGGGTAAAGTTAGTCTCTGAGTAATTATGTTTTATAAATGGAAGTCTGTGTCACAGCTTCTATGAAAGGAGATCCATGACAGAAAATCAGAAGTGCTTCCAAGTGCATTTTAAAACAGCCACTCTTGTCAGCACACAGGAGTATTCTCTTCATTTATAGCAACAGGAAATTGTCAGTCTGTTTCACACGTGGGCTTTGGTAAAAGCCAGAGGGGAAGGACATCTCAGTCCAACAGCTCTATGGTAAATTTTTCAAAAAGCTTTTGAAACGTAAACCAGAAGCAAAAGGAGCTTTCAAAGGGAACGACTCCACTGTAAACACTACTGAAATGCTTTGTAGAAGTACAGGTTCTGAGCATACCAGCAGCTTAACCAATTTCCAGGGACACAAACAGCAGGAGCCCTGTTTTAATATTAGAAAGTGTCACAGATTTCAAGGTTAAGATCCGATGACAGTGCTTCCTCCCCCGTAATTACAGACGATGGCCAACTTGGTTGCACTGTCACTCAGGCATTTACACACGGCTTCTCTCGTTCACTTTTTGGTCAGTCCCAGTAATTCCATACTTACGCATTAATAGTTGGTATCACATATTTTCCTGTCTTGGTCAGCATAGCACCCTTAGTATTGGGATCTTTCACCTCCACCATGAAACTCCTTGGAATTCCTGTGCTCTTTTTAATTCTGGGAACAGACTGAAATTTTTTGTCCTGATAAGAAAAGAGATACGGACATATCTCATCTTAAGACCCACACTTACAATGACATTTCATTGATTATTTTGAGCAGCAAAAGCCTCTAATCCTCCCTTTAACTTAGCCTAAGGGTTGCTTGATGAATATAGCCAGGATGCTCCAAAGGCTTGAGCAGTGTTTTGAACTTTCTAACAGAAAAATTCCAGCAATATTGAAATATATAAAGATATGCATTCAAGTTCACAGCGGAAGATCTGTGGGCACATGTAATGTCTATGACGTAGAAAAAAAGAAAATTTCATGTTGAGAATTCCATCTTTCCCTTGGATTTTGAAGGGCTTTGCACCATTGCTATATAACCTCTGTATTTCACCCCAAGAGGAACAATTGTCAAGATGAATATTCATGTATTTGTCACATAACTGCCAAGGCACAACAATTAAAAACAAAGTAACACCAGAAGTCCCCAAAATCTTACCCCATTTGTTGGGCAGTTCTTTATATAGTGGCCAGGATTTCCGCAACGAAAACAAGTATATGATGGTGGAGGTAGACCCAAGGATTTCTTCATGTAACTAAAATTTTTTGGGGAAAAAAAGAAAAAGGTATGCATGTGTCACTCTTGTTCAAACAAACATCTCTACAATTTTTCCATAGCCTTTAGAGAACAGATTTTACATTGTCAACACTTACTTGATTGGATCATACTGTCGGCAAGACTGTATCATCACAGCTTTTATCTTGTCTTCTTCGGAAGCGTTGGCTTCAGCCAGATTGGCAGTCTGTTTAACAGGCAGTTATTTGACACACACATTAGGAACACATCTAAGCCCGCACAGCTGAAGACAACACCACTCAGCTAATCCTGTAAAGAGCAGCACCAGCCTAGCTGAGGTTGCATGAAAACAGCTGCTTATATAAAATATAGTTCTCCTGAAGGTGTTCTGGGGAGTCCTTATGCCATGACGGGGTGTTTATGTGCCTCTTAACCTACTTGAAAAGAGCATTTTGGGCACTCAAAACCTTAGGCTCTGTTTGTACCTTACATAAAGTCTTGCGTAAGCAGTCCAATTTTCTTCCAAGTGGATTGAAGTTATGTGTAGAAAAAAATTATTATCCAGTAGTTTTAAACTGATTCTCAAGCTCCAGACTATTTGAAGGGGAAGGTCTTCGCTGTACATTTAGTTGAGAGAGTTCTATGCAAGTATCATTATTTACATTTTCCAGCATTAAAGGGACACACAACTTAAGAGTTGGGGAAGATGTTGCTTGCTGAAATTTGGCTTCAGACACAGAAGCTTTAAAAGGAATCAAGCTTCTTATAATGCCTCAGGAAAAATTCTTTTTGGTAGAAATTTGACCGTCACGTGCTGTCGGCAGCCAAACGGCACGTCCCCTGCCTACTAACTTCTTCATATGAAGGGATTTAACTACAGTCAGCACAACCTGCAGTTCTTCTCCAGTTGACTGTGTCTTTTTAACATGCAAATTGTAACAGAAACCTTACACAGAACGAGATCGTCACATTGTTGAAGCCAGCTGATTATTTTTTCAGTAGTGTTTGTTCAAATGTTTTTATTACACACTAGTGCAGACACAAGCAGGGCCTAAGGGAGCGACTGTAAATGATTTGGACCTTCAGGAACCTGTCACTCAGATCAACCACTGGTGTGTCTGTTTTTATATGCATTCATCCACAAAAGTAACCAGCTAGTTTCAACGGTTCATTAAATGGCCGTTTCATAGACACAGTTTTTTCTCATCTGTAACATAATCCAGGTTGACATCCATGAAATAACTTTCATTAACATTTACAGAAAACTTTACAGACACTCGACTGATTTGTTTGAACCCAAACCATTTACAAAACACGTCCCAAAATGACTAAGCATTACTAGGAATAGACCAAAATTCAAATAAAGCATTTCATACATAGTAATAATAATGCAGAAAACTTTTTTGCAACACGTTGCCTCCACGCTAAACCAGCCTGCACTGAAGAGGTTAGAATAAGTAACAGTTTTGAGCTGCTTTATGCCATGTTCCTGCATTTTTCTGAAACACTTAAATTTTCTCGAAAGCTTCAATGCGTACACCACTTTGACAGCATTTCACATTTTAGAGTAAAACTTCACATGAGTTTACAGAACCAAGGGTACGTTTAGGGACAGCACTAATGGAGACCAATTTCTTTTGGTGGCTACCTTCCAAACTAATTGGGTGTTTGTTTGTTTGTTTGTTTGTTTGTTTTTTGTCTTCCCAAATATACACAATTTAATTCTGCATTGGGAGGGAGAGGAGATTTCTCTTTCTTGGTAATGAACTCCAGCCTTTATTTTCAGAAGAAAGAACTAGCTCCTCTGCACTGGGCCCTACCTTCTCTAATCCTTGTCACTTTAAAGACTAGTATTTTCCCTGGCTAGCACTCCTCCTTTTCACACAGTGCAATCACTAGTGCTTTCCCAGACAAAGTTACACAGCGTTGAGCAAATAATGCAAGCAGTTCCATAGCAAAACATGGCTTTACAACAGCTTCAGAAAGTCACATCTGCTAATATGCCACACGTACACGTGGTATGTTCCTACAAACAATTAGGTACATTTACACAATTTCCACAGCCTGCATTCAAACAAATCAGATTGTGTTGTCCACTGTCTACATGAAACTGTGCAGCGTTCCACAAATGGATCTATACAGTGACTAGAAATTAGAAAATAGCCATGCAGTTGTGCATGGTACAGGAACGCTTCTCTTTTGGCTGTTCACAACTTACAGCAAATTAAATTATTCTGTGAAAATTCTGTTAGTTTCCAGTGCAAAATTAAGGAAAAATCTGAGAAACAGCAAAACAGCTTCTGAAGTGTTGTGTTCTGAAGGTAATACTGCAACAGTACGTTGTGGCTGAGAAGTTACTCCCCTTCTATCTTCCCAAACTGGGAACTAATCTTTACAAGACAGTAACAAAATATGCACACATTTTAAAGTTAAAACAAGTACTGTAAATTATTAAAAATTAAGTTTTGTTCACATTACAACAGTTATCCAGCTACAGATCACAGTATAAGATTTAAAAATACAAAGCAAACACTTGTTATTTTTTAAGTATTTGACAAGAATATACCTTAATAAGCTGCGCCAGAGAAATTGATGCAGAAGACTCATCAATCTGTTCGCAAAAAATCAAGCACATATTCAAGTTCTACCATCAAAATATTGCAATAGTTAACCTCTACTGTATCCTGAAAGTCTGAACTATATCCTCCGAGTGCCACTGAAAAAGGCATTTCCAACCTAGTGTGATGGTATTTGTTCAAAACAAAATCCAAACCTATGACAGCTTAAGAGTGCCTGTGTGGTTAATGAGAAGAAACAAAAACAACCAAACCCACTTGAGATCAACTTACTGCTCCAGAATATCTCAGAGAGGGACCCTTGTCAGATGCTCACAAGTGCTTAAAAGTTGAAGGGGGAAGCTGTCAGTTTTCGGCTAACAGGGAATTTTTAAAAAGTTATGCTTATCTGAGAGGGAAGCATCACTACAGGAAGCTTCTTTTCAGTGTAGTTTGCAAAGTAATCAGTTAATGTCTAATCGCGTATAAATGCACATGGTTATGCTTTTGCGAACAAAGTATAGTTGTCTGTCAAAATGGAGCACGGGCATATGAGCCCTGAAACATGAACTCTGCCCCTCCTGTCAAGGAGCTGAAAAATGCCAAACTCACCACACCCCACAAAACCCAGAAAAACACCAATCTGAACCATCAGCCGTAAATGTAACCCACTACTTTGTCTAGAAAAAAACAAACTGCTCAAATTAGTGAAACAAAAGTTTTTACCATGACAAAGTGGACGATAAAAACTGAGAAAACTGGTTACTTGTATTATCTGAAACCACAGGACATAGTATCCAAATTAGTTTGGGAAGGGTGAGATTTTAATACTATTCTCCCTGTTGTCAGACCAAACCCAATTTTAATGATGATGAAAACATGGATTCAGAGCACAGTCCTGTGGTTTTCTTCTCCACTGCGACCACACTCCTCCCTCCCAGCCACCTGTGGGAGCAGCTCGCAGGAATGAAGTCCCCAGGCCGCAGGTCAGTAATGGACTGCAGGGTTTATTGAGAACTAATACTGAAGTGCAGGCTTTCCACAAGGAATGGGGAACTCCTGTCTTTTTCCTTTTCCGGTCTATTGAATTCTATCATGCCACAGGCAGCAGTTAAGCCTACACTAGTAAAACATTCTCAGAAAGACCCTCGAACCAGTGCCTGTTATGTCTTCAGTTGTTCAAAAACATAGACTAAAATTTCACAATGTAACACGAACAGCTCCCACAGACCCCACTTCAGGGATGCCCCCGAGCCCATGCAGCTCCTGGGACGCTCTCCAGCCCCCGCTGTGCTCTCCGTCCTGGCGCAGAGGAGAAGCACTTGCCCGGGAGTGAAGCCAGTGAGGAGTCAGGACGGGGCCCCCGTCCCCCCTGGGGGTCCCCTCTCCTGCCCCAGGCAGCCCTTCCCCCCTCCAAACTGGCCGCAGGCACGGCAGTGACAGAGGATTTGTGGCCTCCTCACTGGCATGAGCGAGCCTGGGCCTCAGCTTCCTCCTGCGTGGGCTGCTGCAAGGGCAGCTGGGGCCTCCCCCCGGGGAGCTCCCTATCCAGGCTAAATAATATTAATGAGCTGCGGGGGCATCCCAGGGCTGGTTTTGCCCAGAGCAGCCCCCAGCAGGGTGCAGGCACAGGGTGGGTGTCACCTGGGCTGTGGCTGAGCAGAGGCTGAGGGCGGCCATGGAGCGAGGGGGCCGGGGGGACCAGGACCCCATTGCCCGTGGAGGGGCTCACAGCTGGTCCCGGTCCCGGCCCCTGCGTGTGTGATGTGTTAGGAGGTGATGCCATAATGGGGCACCGCCCCCGGCAGACAGGGTTGCAGAGCTTCAGTGTTCCGGCCATGCCGCCACCGGTCCCTGCCGGCACGCTGCTCTCCGTCCCAGGGCTGCCGGTGTCCTCCCAGCCCGCCCAGCTCCACCCCGTCACCTCCCAGCTGCCACAGGCCAGCGTCTGGCAGGGGGTGCCAGGGCCCATGGGGGTCCCGGGGCAGCTCCCCCCCGGGGTGGCTTCCCCCCGGGGTGCAGCTCCCCCCTGGCGTGCAGCTCCCCACCATTGTACAGCTCCCCTCCGTGGTGCAGCTCCCCCCCCCGGGTGCAGCTCCCCTGGGGTGCAGATCCCCCTGGGGTGCAGTTCTCCCCTGTGGCTGCTCCCTGTCCCCCTGCCTACAGCTGGGAACAGCAGCTGGTGCTGGGGATGCTGTTGCCCCACCAGCCGATGGGGCTGGGGCCAGGGGCTGTGCTCCCGGGGGGGCCCCTGTACCTCACGGGCTCCTGCCTGTGGCACGTCCCTGCCCACCCGGCCCCCCGACACCCTGCCACCCCACAACTCAGCATTGGGTGCAGGGCCCCCCTGTGCCCCACACCCTCCCTGGCAGCGCCCAGAAGCCATCAGAGGCCTCCAACAAGGATGTGGTGGCCACTGAGGACAGCGTCCCTGCTGCCACCCCCCACCCCCCTGCCCTTGCTCCGCCGACCAGCGAACCCACCACACAGCCCAAGGGTGAGTTTTAGGGGGTGGCAGGGCCAGTAGGTGGGCGCCAAGCCGAGGAGAGCTTGCATCACCAGGGACTGGTTGTCTTTGCTTGCTTTTTCAGCAGTGGTGACCACCCCAGCAGCCCCGGGGAAGTGCACAGACCTGCCCGAGCAGGGGCCAGCCGCCTTCGCTGAGGCCGTTCCTGAGCAGGCAGAGGACACCACCGCCTGGCTCCACACCGAGGACAGTGAGGACACTGTCCCGATGGCCCCGACAGCCCCAGCTTGGCCGCCTTCCTCCGAGAGCTGCCCGACCTCTCGGACCATGTGGCAGAGGGCAGCTGCCCCAAGGAGCAGACAGCGGTGGCGGGGCTGGGGGGCAGCGAGGACACCGGCCCCAATGACCCTGGCTTGGCTGCCTTCCTCAGTGAGCTCCCCGACCTCTCCGAGTACGTGGGGGCAGGCGGCTGCCCCAAGGAGCAGACAGCGGTGGCGGGGCTGGGGGGCAGCGAGGACACGGTCCCCGATGTCTTTGATTTCCCTACAGCCTGGCCAGCTCCGCCTTCCTCAATGAGCTCCCGGACCTCTCCATGGACATGGTGGATGGCAACGGCCCCTGGGACCAAGCGGTGGTGGCACAGCCAGGGGACAGCATGGACAACTGTTTGACCACCAATGTCCCCCGCTTGAGTGTCGAGGTCCTTGATGAGCTTCCCCACCTCTCCGAGTATGTGGGAGGGGGCAGCTGCCCCAAGGAGCGAGCGGTGGTGGCGGGGCTGGGGGATGGTGAGGACACTGTCCCCAGTGTCCCCAACCTGACCACCTCCCTCAACGAGCTCCCCCACCTCTCGGAGCACAGGGCAGAGGGCGGCTGCAAGGAGCAGGCGGCGACAGTGGAGATGGTGGCTGGCGAAACACCTTCCCGATGTCCCCCACAGCCTTGCCAGCACCGCCTCCGTCGGCGAAGTCCCCGACTTCTTGGAGGATGGGGTGCAGGACAACGGCCCCAAGGTCGGCCTGGCAGCGGCCATGCTGGGGACGCCGACCCTTCTGGGGGTGGCAGCCTCCCCTCGCAGGACCCCAAGGGGCAGCAGGGTGGGGTGGCAGCAGACCTCCCCACCCGGCTGCCCCCGAGCCCCTCGGAGGCTGCTGAGGAGGAGAGCTCCCTGGAGACTTCCGAGGAGACTTCAGAGGCCCGTCCTGCGGAGAGTCCCTGGAAGGATCCCCCGCAGGGTCTTCTGGAGAGTGCCCTGCTGAGCCCCCTGCGCATCCCGCTGCTGAGCCCCCGGCCAGCCCCCCGGCTGTCCCCCAGTGTCATCCGCCCCTCAGGGCCCCACTGGTGGGGGAGGCGCTGCG